>NW_027463517.1:0-37668 GCF_050947455.1 Rhinoderma darwinii
CCAGAGAAGTCAAAGACAGTGCTACTATACTAATTGCCAGGCGCTGAGACGAATGCCGCCAAGATCGAGCGTCTATGATTTACGGTTCAAGAATTAGCCTCAGAAACAGTGGGAAACAGTGTTCTATACTATTGCCAGGCGCTGAGACGAATGCCGCCAAGATCGAGCGTCTATGACTTACGATTCAAGAATTAGCCTCAGAAACAGTGGTTCTGAACATGCTGCCAATAGCTCGCCTGGGAAACATCCAGAGAAGTCCAAGATAGTGTTTTTAGACTGGCTGCCATGAGCTGAAACGAATGCAGCCAAGAGCGAGTCCTGTGACTTACGGTTCAAGAGTTATTCACAGAAGCATGGTTCTGAACTTTGCTGCCAGCCACGAAAGCGAAATAACCAAGATCGAGCGTCTAGGATTTACTTGTCAATAGCTCGCCTGGGAAACATCCAGAGAAGTCCAAGATAGTGTTTTTTAAACTGGCTGCCACGAGCTGAAACGAATGCAGCCAAGAGCGAGCGTCTGTGACTTACGGTTCAAGAGTTATTCACAGAAACATGGTTCTGAACTTTGCTGCCAGCCGCCAAAGTGAAAATAACCAAGATCGAGCGTCTAGGATTTACTTGTCAATAGCTCGCCTGGGAAACATCCAGAGAAGTCAAAGACAGTGCTTCTATACTAATTGCCAGGCGCTGAGACGAATGCCGCCAAGATCCAGCGTCTATGACTTACGGTTCAAGAATTAGCCTCAGAAACAGTGGGAAACAGTGCTTCTATACTAATTGCCAGGCGCTGAGACGAATGCCGCCAAGATCGAGCGTCTATGACTTACGGTTCAAGAATTAGCCTCAGAAACAGTGGTTCTGAACATGCTGCCAATAGCACGCCTGGGAAACATCCAGAGAAGTCCAAGATAGTGTTTTTAGACTGGCTGCCATGAGCTGAAACGAATGCAGCCAAGAGCGAGCGTCTGTGACTTACGGTTCAAGAGTTATTCACAGAAACATGGTTCTGAACTTTGCTGCCAGCCGCCAAGTGAAAATAACCAAGATCGAGCGTCTAGGATTTACTTGTCAATAGCTCGCCTGGGAAACATCCAGAGAAGTCAAATACAGTGCTTCTATACTAATTGCCAGGCGCTGAGACAATGCCGCCAAGATCGAGCGTCTATGATTTACGGTTCAAGAATTAGCCTCAGAAACAGTGGGAAACAGTGTTTCTATACTAATTGCCAGGCGCTGAGACGAATGCCGCCAAGATCGAGCGTCTATGACTTACGGTTCAAGAATTAGCCTCAGAAACAGTGGTTCTGAACATGCTGCCAATAGCTCGCCTGGAAACATCCAGAGAAGTCCAAGATAGTGTTTTTTAGACTGGCTGCCATGAGCTGAAACGAATGCAGCCAAGAGCGAGCGTCTGTGACTTACGGTTCAAGAGTTATTCACAGAAACATGGTTCTGAACTTTGCTGCCAGCCGCCAAAGTGAAAATAACCAAGATCGAGCGTCTAGGATTTACTTGTCAATAGCTCGCCTGGGAAACATCCAGAGAAGTCAAATACAGTGCTTCTATACTAATTGCCAGGCGCTGAGACGAATGCCGTCAAGATCCAGCATCTATGACTTACGGTTCAAGAATTAGCCTCAGAAACAGTGGAAACAGTGCTTCTATACTAATTGCCAGGCGCTGAGGACGAATGCCGCCAAGATCGAGCGTCTATGACTTACGGTTCAAGAATTAGCCACAGAAACAGTGGTTCTGAACATGCTGCCAATAGCACGCCTGGGAAACATCCAGAGAAGTCCAAGATAGTGTTTTTTAGACTGGCTGCCACTAGCTGAAACGAATGCAGCCAAGAGCGAGCGTCTGTGACTTACGGTTCAAGAGTTATTCACAGAAACATGGTTCTGAACTTTGCTGCCAGCCGCGAAAGCGAAAATAACCAAGATCGAGCGTCTAGGATTTACTTGTCAATAGCTCGTCTGGGAAACATCCAGAGTTGTCAAAAACAGTGCTTCTAAACTAATTGCCAGGCGCTGAGACGAATGCCGCCAAGATCCAGCGTCTATGACTTACGGTTCAAGAATTAGCCTCAGAAACAGTGGGAAACAGTGCTTCTATACTAATTGCCAGGCGCTGAGACAAATGCCGCCAAGATCGAGCGTCTATGACTTACGGTTCAAGAATTAGCCTCAGAAACAGTGGTTCTGAACATGCTGCCAATAGCTCGCCTGGGAAACATCCAGAGAAGTCCAAGATAGTGTTTTTTAGACTGGCTGCCACGAGCTGAAACGAATGCAGCCAAGAGCGAGCGTCTGTGACTTACGGTTCAAGAGTTATTCACAGAAACATGGTTCTGAACTTTGCTGCCAGCCGCGAAAGCGAAAATAACCAAGATCGAGCGTCTAGGATTTACTTGTCAATAGCTCGCCTGGGAAACATCCAGAGAAGTCAAAGACAGTGCTTCTATACTAATTGCCAGGCGCTGAGACGATGCCGCCAAGATCCAGCGTCTATGACTTACGGTTCAAGAATTAGCCTCAGAAACAGTGGGAAACAGTGTTTCTATACTAATTGCCAGGCGCTGAGACGAATGCCGCCAAGATCGAGCGTCTATGACTTACGGTTCAAGAATTAGCCTCAGAAACAGTGGTTCTGAACATGCTGCCAATAGCTCGCCTGGGAAACATCCAGAGAAGTCCAAGATAGTGTTTTTTAGACTGGCTGCCACGAGCTGAAACGAATGCAGCCAAGAGCGAGCGTCTGTGGCTTACGGTTCAAGAGTTATTCACAGAAACATGGTTCTGAACTTTGCTGCCAGCCGCGAAAGCGAAAATAACCAAGATCGAGATTCTAGGATTTACTTGTCAATAGCTCGCCTGGGAAACATCCAGAGAAGTCAAAGACAGTACTTCTATACTAATTGCCAGGCGCTGAGACGAATGCCGCCAAGATCGAGCGTCTATGAATTACGGTTCAAGAATTAGCCTCAGAAACAGTGGGAAACAGTGCTTCTATACTAATTGCCAGGCGCTGAGACAAATGCCGCCAAGATCGAGCGTCTATGACTTACGGTTCAAGAATTAGCCTCAGAAACAGTGGTTCTGAACATGCTGCCAATAGCTCGCCTGGGAAACATCCAGAGAAGTCCAAGATAGTGTTTTTTAGACTGGCTGCCACGAGCTGAAACGAATGCAGCCAAGAGCGAGCGTCTGTGACTTACGGTTCAAGAGTTATTCACAGAAACATGGTTCTGAACTTTGCTGCCAGCCGCGAAAGCGAAAATAACCAAGATCGAGCGTCTAGGATTTACTTGTCAATAGCTCGCCTGGGAAACATCCAGAGAAGTCAAAGACAGTGCTTCTATACTAATTGCCAGGCGCTGAGACGAATGCCGCCAAGATCCAGCGTCTATGACTTACGGTTCAAGAATTAGCCTCAGAAACAGTGGGAAACAGTGCTTCTATACTAATTGCCAGGAGCTGAGACGAATGCCGCCAAGATCGAGCGTCTATGACTTACGGTTCAAGAATTAGCCTTAGAAACAGTGGTTCTGAACATGCTGCCAATAGCTCGCCTGGGAAACATCCAGAGAAGTCCAAGATAGTGTTTTTTAGACTGGCTGCCACGAGCTGAAACGAATGCAGCCAAGAGCGAGCGTCTGTGGCTTACGGTTCAAGAGTTATTCACAGAAACATGGTTCTGAACTTTGCTGCCAGCCGCGAAAGCGAAAATAACCAAGATCGAGCGTCTAGGATTTACTTGTCAATAGCTCGCCTGGGAAACATCCAGAGAAGTCAAAGACAGTACTTCTATACTAATTGCCAGGCGCTGAGACGAATGCCGCCAAGATCGAGCGTCTATGAATTATGGTTCAAGAATTAGCCTCAGAAACAGTGGGAAACAGTGCTTCTATACTAATTGCCAGGCGCTGAGACAAATGCCGCCAAGATCGAGCGTCTATGACTTACGGTTCAAGAATTAGCCTCAGAAACAGTGGTTCTGAACATGCTGCCAATAGCTCGCCTGGGAAACATCCAGAGAAGTCCAAGATAGTGTTTTTTAGACTGGCTGCCACGAGCTGAAACGAATGCAGCCAAGAGCGAGCGTCTGTGACTTACGGTTCAAGAGTTATTCACAGAAACATGGTTCTGAACTTTGCTGCCAGCCGCGAAAGCGAAAATAACCAAGATCGAGCGTCTAGGATTTACTTGTCAATAGCTCGCCTGGGAAACATCCAGAGAAGTCCAAGATAGTGTTTTTTAAACTGGCTGCCACGAGCTGAAACGAATGCAGCCAAGAGCGAGCGTCTGTGACTTACGGTTCAAGAGTTATTCACAGAAACATGGTTCTGAACTTTGCTGCCAGCCGCCAAAGTGAAAATAACCAAGATCGAGCGTCTAGGATTTACTTGTCAATAGCTCGCCTGGGAAACATCCAGAGAAGTCAAAGACAGTGCTTCCATACTAATTGCCAGGCGCTGAGACGAATGCCGCCAAGATCCAGCGTCTATGACTTACGGTTCAAGAATTAGCCTCAGAAACAGTGGGAAACAGTGCTTCTATACTAATTGCCAGGCGCTGAGACGAATGCCGCCAAGATCGAGCGTCTATGAATTACGGTTCAAGAATTAGCTCAGAAACAGTGGTTCTGAACATGCTGCCAATAGCTCGTCTGGGAAACATGCAGAGAAGTCCAAGAAAGTGTTTTTCAGACTGGCTGCCACGAGCTGAAACGAATGCAGCCAAGAGCGAGCGTCTGTGGCTTACGGTTCAAGAGTTATTCACAGAAACATGGTTCTGAACTTTGCTGCCAGCCGCGAAAGCGAAAATAACCAAGATCGAGCGTCTAGGATTTACTTGTCAATAGCTCGCCTGGGAAACATCCAGAGAAGTCAAAGACAGTACTTCTATACTAATTGCCAGGCGCTGAGACGAATGCCGCCAAGATCGAGCGTCTATGAATTACGGTTCAAGAATTAGCCTCAGAAACAGTGGGAAACAGTGCTTCTATACTAATTGCCAGGCGCTGAGACAAATGCCGCCAAGATCGAGCGTCTATGACTTACGGTTCAAGAATTAGCCTCAGAAACAGTGGTTCTGAACATGCTGCCAATAGCTCGTCTGGGAAACATGCAGAGAAGTCCAAGATAGTGTTTTTCAGACTGGCTGCCACGAGCTGAAACGAATGCAGCCAAGAGCGAGCGTCTGTGACTTACGGTTCAAGAGTTATTCACAGAAACATGGTTCTGAACTTTGCTGCCAGCCGCGAAAGCGAAAATAACCAAGATCGAGCGTCTAGGATTTACTTGTCAATAGCTCGCCTGGGAAACATCCAGAGAAGTCCAAGATAGTGTTTTTTAAACTGGCTGCCACGAGCTGAAACGAATGCAGCCAAGAGCGAGCGTCTGTGACTTACGGTTCAAGAGTTATTCATAGAAACATGGTTCTGAACTTTGCTGCCAGCCGCCAAAGTGAAAATAACCAAGATCGAGCGTCTAGGATTTACTTGTCAATAGCTCGCCTGGGAAACATCCAGAGAAGTCAAAGACAGTGCTTCTACACTAATTGCCAGGCGCTGAGACGAATGCCGCCAAGATCCAGCGTCTATGACTTACGGTTCAAGAATTAGCCTCAGAAACAGTGGGAAACAGTGCTTCTATACTAATTGCCAGGCGCTGAGACGAATGCCGCCAAGATCGAGCGTCTATGACTTACGGTTCAAGAATTAGCCACAGAAACAGTGGTTCTGAACATGCTGCCAATAGCACGCCTGGGAAACATCCAGAGAAGTCCAAGATAGTGTTTTTTAGACTGGCTGCCACGAGCTGAAACGAATGCAGCCAAGAGCGAGCGTCTGTGACTTACGGTTCAAGAGTTATTCACAGAAACATGGTTCTGAACTTTGCTGCCAGCCGCGAAAGTGAAAATAACCAAGATCGAGCGTCTAGGATTTACTTGTCAATAGCTCGCCTGGGAAACATCCAGAGAAGTCAAAGACAGTGCTACTATACTAATTGCCAGGCGCTGAGACGAATGCCGCCAAGATCGAGCGTCTATGACTTACGGTTCAAGAATTAGCCTCAGAAACAGTGGGAAACAGTGTTTCTATACTAATTGCCAGGCGCTGAGACGAATGCCGCCAAGATCGAGCGTCTATGACTTACGGTTCAAGAATTAGCCTCAGAAACAGTGGTTCTGAACATGCTGCCAATAGCTCGCCTGGGAAACATCCAGAGAAGTCCAAGATAGTGTTTTTTAGACTGGCTGCCATGAGCTGAAACGAATGCAGCCAAGAGCGAGCGTCTGTGACTTACGGTTCAAGAGTTATTCACAGAAGCATGGTTCTGAACTTTGCTGCCAGCCGCGAAAGCGAAAATAACCAAGATCGAGCGTCTAGGATTTACTTGTCAATAGCTCGCCTGGGAAACATCCAGAGAAGTCCAAGATAGTGTTTTTTAAACTGGCTGCCACGAGCTGAAACGAATGCAGCCAAGAGCGAGCGTCTGTGACTTACGGTTCAAGAGTTATTCACAGAAACATGGTTCTGAACATTGCTGCCAGCCGCCAAAGTGAAAATAACCAAGATCGAGCGTCTAGGATTTACTTGTCAATAGCTCGCCTGGGAAACATCCTGAGAAGTCAAAGACAGTGCTTCTATACTAATTGCCAGGCGCTGAGACGAATGCCGTCAAGATCCAGCGTCTATGACTTACGGTTCAATAATTAGCCTCAGAAACAGTGGGAAACAGTGCTTCTATACTAATTGCCAGGCGCTGAGACGAATACCGCCAAGATCGAGCGTCTATGACTTACGGTTCAAGAATTAGCCACAGAAACAGTGGTTCTGAACATGCTGCCAATAGCACGCCTGGGAAACATCCAGAGAAGTCCAAGATAGTGTTTTTTAGACTGGCTGCCACGAGCTGAAACGAATGCAGCCAAGAGCGAGCGTCTGTGACTTACGGTTCAAGAGTTATTCACAGAAACATGGTTCTGAACTTTGCTGCCAGCCGCGAAAGTGAAAATAACCAAGATCGAGCGTCTAGGATTTACTTGTCAATAGCTCGCCTGGGAAACAGCCAGAGAAGTCAAAGACAGTGCTACTATACTAATTGCCAGGCGCTGAGACGAATGCCGCCAAGATCGAGCGTCTATGACTTACGGTTCAAGAATTAGCCTCAGAAACAGCGGGAAACAGTGTTTCTATACTAATTGCCAGGCGCTGAGACGAATGCCGCCAAGATCGAGCGTCTATGACTTACGGTTCAAGAATTAGCCTCAGAAACAGTGGTTCTGAACATGCTGCCAATAGCTCGCCTGGGAAATATCCAGAGAAGTCCAAGATAGTGTTTTTTAGACTGGCTGCCACGAGCTGAAACGAATGCAGCCAAGAGCGAGTGTCTGTGACTTACGGTTCAAGAGTTATTCACAGAAACATGGTTCTGAACTTTGCTGCCAGCCGCGAAAGCGAAAATAACCAAGATCGAGCGTCTAGGATTTACTTGTCAATAGCTCGCCTGGGAAACATCCAGAGAAGTCCAAGATAGTGTTTTTTAAACTGGCTGCCACGAGCTGAAACGAATGCAGCCAAGAGCGAGCGTCTGTGACTTACGGTTCAAGAGTTATTCACAGAAACATGGTTCTGAACTTTGCTGCCAGCCGCCAAAGTGAAAATAACCAAGATCGAGCGTCTAGGATTTACTTGTCAATAGCTCGCCTGGGAAACATCCAGAGAAGTCAAAGACAGTGCTTCCATACTAATTGCCAGGCGCTGAGACGAATGCCGCCAAGATCCAGCGTCTATGACTTACGGTTCAAGAATTAGCCTCAGAAACAGTGGGAAACAGTGCTTCTATACTAATTGCCAGGCGCTGAGACGAATGCCGCCAAGATCGAGCGTCTATGAATTACGGTTCAAGAATTAGCTCAGAAACAGTGGTTCTGAACATGCTGCCAATAGCTCGTCTGGGAAACATGCAGAGAAGTCCAAGAAAGTGTTTTTCAGACTGGCTGCCACGAGCTGAAACGAATGCAGCCAAGAGCGAGCGTCTGTGGCTTACGGTTCAAGAGTTATTCACAGAAACATGGTTCTGAACTTTGCTGCCAGCCGCGAAAGCGAAAATAACCAAGATCGAGCGTCTAGGATTTACTTGTCAATAGCTCGCCTGGGAAACATCCAGAGAAGTCAAAGACAGTACTTCTATACTAATTGCCAGGCGCTGAGACGAATGCCGCCAAGATCGAGCGTCTATGAATTACGGTTCAAGAATTAGCCTCAGAAACAGTGGGAAACAGTGCTTCTATACTAATTGCCAGGCGCTGAGACAAATGCCGCCAAGATCGAGCGTCTATGACTTACGGTTCAAGAATTAGCCTCAGAAACAGTGGTTCTGAACATGCTGCCAATAGCTCGTCTGGGAAACATGCAGAGAAGTCCAAGATAGTGTTTTTCAGACTGGCTGCCACGAGCTGAAACGAATGCAGCCAAGAGCGAGCGTCTGTGACTTACGGTTCAAGAGTTATTCACAGAAACATGGTTCTGAACTTTGCTGCCAGCCGCGAAAGCGAAAATAACCAAGATCGAGCGTCTAGGATTTACTTGTCAATAGCTCGCCTGGGAAACATCCAGAGAAGTCCAAGATAGTGTTTTTTAAACTGGCTGCCACGAGCTGAAACGAATGCAGCCAAGAGCGAGCGTCTGTGACTTACGGTTCAAGAGTTATTCACAGAAACATGGTTCTGAACTTTGCTGCCAGCCGCCAAAGTGAAAATAACCAAGATCGAGCGTCTAGGATTTACTTGTCAATAGCTCGCCTGGGAAACATCCAGAGAAGTCAAAGACAGTGCTTCTACACTAATTGCCAGGCGCTGAGACGAATGCCGCCAAGATCCAGCGTCTATGACTTACGGTTCAAGAATTAGCCTCAGAAACAGTGGGAAACAGTGCTTCTATACTAATTGCCAGGCGCTGAGACGAATGCCGCCAAGATCGAGCGTCTATGACTTACGGTTCAAGAATTAGCCACAGAAACAGTGGTTCTGAACATGCTGCCAATAGCACGCCTGGGAAACATCCAGAGAAGTCCAAGATAGTGTTTTTTAGACTGGCTGCCACGAGCTGAAACGAATGCAGCCAAGAGCGAGCGTCTGTGACTTACGGTTCAAGAGTTATTCACAGAAACATGGTTCTGAACTTTGCTGCCAGCCGCGAAAGTGAAAATAACCAAGATCGAGCGTCTAGGATTTACTTGTCAATAGCTCGCCTGGGAAACATCCAGAGAAGTCAAAGACAGTGCTACTATACTAATTGCCAGGCGCTGAGACGAATGCCGCCAAGATCGAGCGTCTATGACTTACGGTTCAAGAATTAGCCTCAGAAACAGTGGGAAACAGTGTTTCTATACTAATTGCCAGGCGCTGAGACGAATGCCGCCAAGATCGAGCGTCTATGACTTACGGTTCAAGAATTAGCCTCAGAAACAGTGGTTCTGAACATGCTGCCAATAGCTCGCCTGGGAAACATCCAGAGAAGTCCAAGATAGTGTTTTTTAGACTGGCTGCCATGAGCTGAAACGAATGCAGCCAAGAGCGAGCGTCTGTGACTTACGGTTCAAGAGTTATTCACAGAAGCATGGTTCTGAACTTTGCTGCCAGCCGCGAAAGCGAAAATAACCAAGATCGAGCGTCTAGGATTTACTTGTCAATAGCTCGCCTGGGAAACATCCAGAGAAGTCCAAGATAGTGTTTTTTAAACTGGCTGCCACGAGCTGAAACGAATGCAGCCAAGAGCGAGCGTCTGTGACTTACGGTTCAAGAGTTATTCACAGAAACATGGTTCTGAACATTGCTGCCAGCCGCCAAAGTGAAAATAACCAAGATCGAGCGTCTAGGATTTACTTGTCAATAGCTCGCCTGGGAAACATCCTGAGAAGTCAAAGACAGTGCTTCTATACTAATTGCCAGGCGCTGAGACGAATGCCGTCAAGATCCAGCGTCTATGACTTACGGTTCAATAATTAGCCTCAGAAACAGTGGGAAACAGTGCTTCTATACTAATTGCCAGGCGCTGAGACGAATACCGCCAAGATCGAGCGTCTATGACTTACGGTTCAAGAATTAGCCACAGAAACAGTGGTTCTGAACATGCTGCCAATAGCACGCCTGGGAAACATCCAGAGAAGTCCAAGATAGTGTTTTTTAGACTGGCTGCCACGAGCTGAAACGAATGCAGCCAAGAGCGAGCGTCTGTGACTTACGGTTCAAGAGTTATTCACAGAAACATGGTTCTGAACTTTGCTGCCAGCCGCGAAAGTGAAAATAACCAAGATCGAGCGTCTAGGATTTACTTGTCAATAGCTCGCCTGGGAAACAGCCAGAGAAGTCAAAGACAGTGCTACTATACTAATTGCCAGGCGCTGAGACGAATGCCGCCAAGATCGAGCGTCTATGACTTACGGTTCAAGAATTAGCCTCAGAAACAGCGGGAAACAGTGTTTCTATACTAATTGCCAGGCGCTGAGACGAATGCCGCCAAGATCGAGCGTCTATGACTTACGGTTCAAGAATTAGCCTCAGAAACAGTGGTTCTGAACATGCTGCCAATAGCTCGCCTGGGAAATATCCAGAGAAGTCCAAGATAGTGTTTTTTAGACTGGCTGCCACGAGCTGAAACGAATGCAGCCAAGAGCGAGTGTCTGTGACTTACGGTTCAAGAGTTATTCACAGAAACATGGTTCTGAACTTTGCTGCCAGCCGCGAAAGCGAAAATAACCAAGATCGAGCGTCTAGGATTTACTTGTCAATAGCTCGCCTGGGAAACATCCAGAGAAGTCCAAGATAGTGTTTTTTAAACTGGCTGCCACGAGCTGAAACGAATGCAGCCAAGAGCGAGCGTCTGTGACTTACGGTTCAAGAGTTATTCACAGAAACATGGTTCTGAACTTTGCTGCCAGCCGCCAAAGTGAAAATAACCAAGATCGAGCGTCTAGGATTTACTTGTCAATAGCTCGCCTGGGAAACATCCAGAGAAGTCAAAGACAGTGCTTCTATACTAATTGCCAGGCGCTGAGACGAATGCCGCCAAGATCCAGCGTCTATGACTTACGGTTCAAGAATTAGCCTCAGAAACAGTGGGAAACAGTGCTTCTATACTAATTGCCAGGCGCTGAGACGAATGCCGCCAAGATCGAGCGTCTATGACTTACGGTTCAAGAATTAGCCACAGAAACAGTGGTTCTGAACATGCTGCCAATAGCACGCCTGGGAAACATCCAGAGAAGTCCAAGATAGTGTTTTTTAGACTGGCTGCCACGAGCTGAAACGAATGCAGCCAAGAGCGAGCGTCTGTGACTTACGGTTCAAGAGTTATTCACAGAAACATGGTTCTGAACTTTGCTGCCAGCCGCGATAGTGAAAATAACCAAGATCGAGCGTCTAGGATTTACTTGTCAATAGCTCGCCTGGGAAACATCCAGAGAAGTCAAAGACAGTGCTACTATACTAATTGCCAGGCGCTGAGACGAATGCCGCCAAGATCGAGCGTCTATGACTTACGGTTCAAGAATTAGCCTCAGAAACAGTGGGAAACAGTGTTTCTATACTAATTGCCAGGCGCTGAGACGAATGCCGCCAAGATCGAGCGTCTATGACTTACGGTTCAAGAATTAGCCTCAGAAACAGTGGTTCTGAACATGCTGCCAATAGCACGCCTGGGAAACATCCAGAGAAGTCCAAGATAGTGTTTTTTAGACTGGCTGCCACGAGCTGAAACGAATGCAGCCAAGAGCGAGCGTCTGTGACTTACGGTTCAAGAGTTATTCACAGAAACATGGTTCTGAACTTTGCTGCCAGCCGCGAAAGTGAAAATAACCAAGATCGAGCGTCTAGGATTTACTTGTCAATAGCTCGCCTGGGAAACATCCAGAGAAGTCAAAGACAGTGCTACTATACTAATTGCCAGGCGCTGAGACGAATGCCGCCAAGATCGAGCGTCTATGACTTACGGTTCAAGAATTAGCCTCAGAAACAGCGGGAAACAGTGTTTCTATACTAATTGCCAGGCGCTGAGACGAATGCCGCCAAGATCGAGCGTCTATGACTTACGGTTCAAGAATTAGCCTCAGAAACAGTGGTTCTGAACATGCTGCCAATAGCTCGCCTGGGAAACATCCAGAGAAGTCCAAGATAGTGTTTTTTAGACTGGCTGCCATGAGCTGAAACGAATGCAGCCAAGAGCGAGCGTCTGTGACTTACGGTTCAAGAGTTATTCACAGAAGCATGGTTCTGAACTTTGCTGCCAGCCGCGAAAGCGAAAATAACCAAGATCGAGCGTCTAGGATTTACTTGTCAATAGCTCGCCTGGGAAACATCCAGAGAAGTCAAAGACAGTGCTTCTATACTAATTGCCTGGCGCTGAGACGAATGCCGCCAAGATCCAGCGTCTATGACTTACGGTTCAAGAATTAGCCTCAGAAACAGTGGGAAACAGTGCTTCTATACTAATTGCCAGGAGCTGAGACGAATGCCGCCAAGATCGAGCGTCTATGACTTACGGTTCAAGAATTAGCCTTAGAAACAGTGGTTCTGAACATGCTGCCAATAGCTCGTCTGGGAAACATGCAGAGAAGTCCAAGATAGTGTTTTTCAGACTGGCTGCCACGAGCTGAAACGAATGCAGCCAAGAGCGAGCGTCTGTGACTTACGGTTCAAGAGTTATTCACAGAAACATGGTTCTGAACTTTGCTGCCAGCCGCGAAAGCAAAAATAACCAAGATCGAGCGTCTAGAATTTACTTGTCAATAGCTCGCCTGGGAAACATCCAGAGAAGTCAAAGACAGTGCTTCTATACTAATTGCCAGGCGCTGAGACGAATGCCGCCAAGATCGAGCGTCTATGACTTACGGTTCAAGAATTAGCCTCAGAAACAGTGGGAAACAGTGCTTCTATACTAAATGCCAGGCGCTGAGACAAATGCCGCCAAGATCGAGCCTCTATGACTTACGGTTCAAGAATTAGCCTCAGAAACAGTGGTTCTGAACATGCTGCCAATAGCTCGCCTGGGAAACATCCAGAGAAGTCCAAGATAGTGTTTTTTAGACTGGCTGCCACGAGCTGAAACGAATGCAGCCAAGAGCGAGCGTCTGTGACTTACGGTTCAAGAGTTATTCACAGAAACATGGTTCTGAACTTTGCTGCCAGCCGCGAAAGTGAAAATAACCAAGATCGAGCGTCTAGGATTTACTTGTCAATAGCTCGCCTGGGAAACACCCAGAGAAGTCAAAGACAGTGCTACTATACTAATTGCCAGGCGCTGAGACGAATGCCGCCAAGATCGAGCGTCTATGACTTACGGTTCAAGAATTAGCCTCAGAAACAGTGGGAAACAGTGTTTCTATACTAATTGCCAGGCGCTGAGACGAATGCCGCCAAGATCGAGCGTCTATGACTTACGGTTCAAGAATTAGCCTCAGAAACAGTGGTTCTGAACATGCTGCCAATAGCTCGCCTGGGAAACATCCAGAGAAGTCCAAGATAGTGTTTTTTAGACTGGCTGCCATGAGCTGAAACGAATGCAGCCAAGAGCGAGCGTCTGTGACTTACGGTTCAAGAGTTATTCACAGAAACATGGTTCTGAACATTGCTGCCAGCCGCCAAAGTGAAAATAACCAAGATCGAGCGTCTAGGATTTACTTGTCAATAGCTCGCCTGGGAAACATCCTGAGAAGTCAAAGACAGTGCTTCTATACTAATTGCCAGGCGCTGAGACGAATGCCGTCAAGATCCAGCGTCTATGACTTACGGTTCAAGAATTAGCCTCAGAAACAGTGGGAAACAGTGCTTCTATACTAATTGCCAGGCGCTGAGACGAATACCGCCAAGATCGAGCGTCTATGACTTACGGTTCAAGAATTAGCCACAGAAACAGTGGTTCTGAACATGCTGCCAATAGCACGCCTGGGAAACATCCAGAGAAGTCCAAGATAGTGTTTTTTAGACTGGCTGCCACGAGCTGAAACGAATGCAGCCAAGAGCGAGCGTCTGTGACTTACGGTTCAAGAGTTATTCACAGAAACATGGTTCTGAACTTTGCTGCCAGCCGCGAAAGTGAAAATAACCAAGATCGAGCGTCTAGGATTTACTTGTCAATAGCTCGCCTGGGAAACATCCAAAGAAGTCAAAGACAGTGCTACTATACTAATTGCCAGGCGCTGAGACGAATGCCGCCAAGATCGAGCGTCTATGACTTACGGTTCAAGAATTAGCCTCAGAAACAGTGGGAAACAGTGTTTCTATACTAATTGCCAGGCGCTGAGACGAATGCCGCCAAGATCGAGCGTCTATGACTTACGGTTCAAGAATTAGCCTCAGAAACAGTGGTTCTGAACATGCTGCCAATAGCTCGCCTGGGAAACATCCAGAGAAGTCCAAGATAGTGTTTTTTAGACTGGCTGCCACGAGCTGAAACGAATGCAGCCAAGAGCGAGCGTCTGTGACTTACGGTTCAAGAGTTATTCACAGAAACATGGTTCTGAACTTTGCTGCCAGCCGCGAAAGTGAAAATAACCAAGATCGAGCGTCTAGGATTTATTTGTCAATAGCTCGCCTGGGAAACATCCAGAGAAGTCAAAGACAGTGCTACTATACTAATTGCCAGGCGCTGAGACGAATGCCGCCAAGATCGAGCGTCTATGACTTACGGTTCAAGAATTAGCCTCAGAAACAGCGGGAAACAGTGTTTCTATACTAATTGCCAGGCGCTGAGACGAATGCCGCCAAGATCGAGCGTCTATGACTTACGGTTCAAGAATTAGCCTCAGAAACAGTGGTTCTGAACATGCTGCCAATAGCTCGCCTGGGAAATATCCAGAGAAGTCCAAGATAGTGTTTTTTAGACTGGCTGCCACGAGCTGAAACGAATGCAGCCAAGAGCGAGTGTCTGTGACTTACGGTTCAAGAGTTATTCACAGAAACATGGTTCTGAACTTTGCTGCCAGCCGCGAAAGTGAAAATAACCAAGATCGAGCGTCTAGGATTTACTTGTCAATAGCTCGCCTGGGAAACATCCAGAGAAGTCAAAGACAGTGCTACTATACTAATTGCCAGGCGCTGAGACGAATGCCGCCAAGATCGAGCGTCTATGACTTACGGTTCAAGAATTAGCCTCAGAAACAGTGGGAAACAGTGTTTCTATACTAATTGCCAGGCGCTGAGACGAATGCCGCCAAGATCGAGCGTCTATGACTTACGGTTCAAGAATTAGCCTCAGAAACAGTGGTTCTGAACATGCTGCCAATAGCTCGCCTGGGAAACATCCAGAGAAGTCCAAGATAGTGTTTTTTAGACTGGCTGCCATGAGCTGAAACGAATGCAGCCAAGAGCGAGCGTCTGTGACTTACGGTTCAAGAGTTATTCACAGAAGCATGGTTCTGAACTTTGCTGCCAGCCGCGAAAGCGAAAATAACCAAGATCGAGCGTCTAGGATTTACTTGTCAATAGCTCGCCTGGGAAACATCCAGAGAAGTCAAAGACAGTGCTTCTATACTAATTGCCAGGCGCTGAGACGAATGCCGCCAAGATCCAGCGTCTATGACTTACGGTTCAAGAATTAGCCTCAGAAACAGTGGGAAACAGTGCTTCTATACTAATTGCCAGGAGCTGAGACGAATGCCGCCAAGATCGAGCGTCTATGACTTACGGTTCAAGAATTAGCCTTAGAAACAGTGGTTCTGAACATGCTGCCAATAGCTCGTCTGGGAAACATGCAGAGAAGTCCAAGATAGTGTTTTTCAGACTGGCTGCCACGAGCTGAAACGAATGCAGCCAAGAGCGAGCGTCTGTGACTTACGGTTCAAGAGTTATTCACAGAAACATGGTTCTGAACTTTGCTGCCAGCCGCGAAAGCAAAAATAACCAAGATCGAGCGTCTAGAATTTACTTGTCAATAGCTCGCCTGGGAAACATCCAGAGAAGTCAAAGACAGTGCTTCTATACTAATTGCCAGGCGCTGAGACGAATGCCGCCAAGATCGAGCGTCTATGACTTACGGTTCAAGAATTAGCCTCAGAAACAGTGGGAAACAGTGCTTCTATACTAAATGCCAGGCGCTGAGACAAATGCCGCCAAGATCGAGCGTCTATGACTTACGGTTCAAGAATTAGCCTCAGAAACAGTGGTTCTGAACATGCTGCCAATAGCTCGCCTGGGAAACATCCAGAGAAGTCCAAGATAGTGTTTTTTAGACTGGCTGCCACGAGCTGAAACGAATGCAGCCAAGAGCGAGCGTCTGTGACTTACGGTTCAAGAGTTATTCACAGAAACATGGTTCTGAATAGAGATGAGCGAACCGGGACAACCGAACCCGGTTTCGGTCCGAACTTCCGGTAAAGTTCGGTTCGCAGCGAATCCGAACTTCACCGGGTTCGGCCGAACCCGTTTTGACCGAACCCGGTCAAAAACATTATACAAATCGGGAGCCACTTATCTCTATCAATCACTGATAGAGAAAAGAGGCTGCTGATTAAAAATAAAATAAAAAGCATTTCATACGTACCCGGTCGTTGTCTTGTTGACGAGTCCCTCTTCTTCCTCCAGTCCGACCTTTTCTGACGCGGCAGCCTGTGATTGGCTGCAGAGGCCTCTGCAGCCTGTGATTGGCTGCAGAGGCCGCGGCAGCCTGTGATTGGCTGCAGCGCTCACAAGGCTGCATCGTCATCAAGGAATGTCGGGCCGGATGTCGAGAGGGACGCGTCACCAAGGCAACGGCCAGGAGACCGGACTGGAGGAAGCAGAAAGTTCTCGGTAAGTATGAACGTCTTTTTTTTTACAGGTACTGTGATCGGTAGTCACTGTCCAGGGTACTGAAACAGTTACTGCCGATCAGTTAACTCTTTCAGCACCCTGAACAGTGACTATTTAGTGTATGTGCACACACACTAATTACGTCCGTAAATGACGGACGTATTTCGGCCGCAAGTACCGGACCGAACACAGTGCAGGGAGCCGGGCTCCTAGCATCATACTTATGTACGATGCTAGGAGTCCCTGCCTCTCTGCAGGACAACTGTCCCGTACTGTAATCATGTTTTCAGTACGGGACAGTAGTTCCACGGAGAGGCAGGGACTCCTAGCATCGTACATAAATATGATGCTAGGAGCCCGGCTCCCTGCAGGGTGTTCGGTCCGGTACTTGCGGCCGAAATACGTCCGTCAATTACGGACGTAATTAGTGTGTGTGCACATACCCTTACTGACGTCGCCTAGCAACGCTGCCGTAATGACGGGTGCACACCTGTAGCCACCCATCATTACGGGGCCTCATGCACACGACCATAAAAACACCCGTTATCACGGGTCGTAATTACGACCCGAAATAGCGGGCCCATAGACTTCTGTTAGCCACGGGTACCTTCCCGTTTTCTCACGGGAAGGTGCCCGTGCCGTTAAAAAGATAGAACATGTTCTATTTTTTTATTTTACGGGCCGTGCTCGTAATTACGACTCGTAAGTACGAGCACGGCCGGCCGGCCACGGGCAGCTGGCCGCTTTTGCGAACCGTGCTGTCATTATAATTATAGCAGCACGGCCCGTAAAATAGAACATGTTCTATTTTTTTAACGGCACGGGCACCTTCCCGTGAGAATACGGAAAGGTACCCGTGGGTAACAGAAGTCTATGAGCCCGTTATTGCGGGTCGTAATTACGACCCGCAATAACGGGTGTTTTTACGGTCGTGTGCATGATGGGAGCACGGCTCGGAAAAACGAACGGCTGCCCGTGCTCATCTCCTGAAATAATCTGTGCTGCCTTAAACTCTGTGGACAGGTCAGGATCCTGTTTCTTTTAAATGCTGCTAGGGAACCCGCTCGATCCACTATATAAGGCTACGCTACAGTGCAGCATTTAAAAGAAACAGGATCCTGACCTGTCCACAGAGTTTAAGGCAGCACAGAGTATTTCAGGAGATGAGCGTGCAGATTCAGTGCTGTTGTGAACTCTGCTCTTACCATTACGTAGCTCTCAGTCTGTTATCTCTCCTCCACTCCTGTCCTCAAGAACACCTTCACATGATTGGCAAGTCACCACGTAATGGTAAGAGCAGAGTTCACAGCAGCACAGAGTATTTCAGGAGATGAGCGTGCGGATCTTGTGCGTGGTGGTGACTTGCCAATCATGTGAACGTGTTATAGAGGACAGGAGTGGAGGAGATGTAACAGACTGAGCTACGTAATGGTAAGAACAGAGTTCACAGCAGCACAGAGTATTTCAGGAGAGGAGCGTGCAGATTCAGTGCTGCTGTGAACTCTGCTCTTACCATTACGTAGCTCAGTCTGTTACCTCTCCTCCACTCCTGTCCTCAATAACACCTTCACGTGATTGGCAAGTCACCACCCCGCACAAGATCCGCACGCTCATCTCCTGAAATACTCTGTGCTGCTGTGAACTCTGCTCTTACCATTACGTGGTGACTTGCCAATCATGTGAAGGTGTTCTGGAGGACAGGAGTGGAGGAGAGGTAACAGACTGAGAGCTACGTAATGGTAAGAGCAGAGTTCGCAGCAGCACTGAATCTGCACGCTCATCTCCTGAAATACTCTGTGCTGCCTTAAACTCTATGGACAGGTCAGGATCCTGTTTCTTTTAAATGCTGCACTGTAGCGCAGCCGTATATAGTGGATCGAGCGGGTTCCCCAGCAGCATTTAAAAGAAACCGTGTTTGTGTATGTGTGTGTTTGTGTATATATGTGTGTTTGGGTATGTGACTTTGTCTGTTTTTGTTTTTATATGTGTGTGTGTATATATGGGTGTGTTTGTGTATATGTGTTTTGTGTATATGTTTGTGTATATATGGGTGTATTTGTGTATATGTTTGTGTGTAGATGTTTGTGTGTGTTTTTGTATATGTGTATATGTGTGTATATGGGTGTGTGTTTGTGTGTATATATGGGTGTGTTTGTGTATATGTGTTTGTGTATATGGGTGTGTGTTTGTGTGTATATATGGGTGTGTTTGTGTATATGTGTTTGTGTATATGTGTGTTTGGGTATGTGTGTTTTTGTTTGTATATGTGTTCGTGTATGTGTGTATAACTGTGTGTGTGTGTGTTTGGATATGTGTGTTTTTGTTTGTATATGTGTGAGTTCGTGTATATGTGTGTGTTTGTCTGTTTATGTGTGTGTGTATATCTTGTTGTGTTTGTGTATATATGTGTGTGTCTGTGTATGGTTGTTTGTTTGTGTGTGCGTGTATATATGTGTGTAGGTGAGTAGAAGTATTGGTATTGTTCACATTGATAACTGTTTTTTTATGTTGTTGCAGATTTTGATGTACCGATTGGACTACATCTACGATTCGTTGGACTACTGCGTAGATCTGCGTTTTTTCAAATTTTAATAAAATGGTTAACGAGGGTTTTGTTGGGGATTTCTTATTTCAATAAAAAAGAATTGTCTTTGTGTTTTTTTTTTCAAACTTTATTAGTGCCTAGATAATGGCAGTTGGCTGATTGACAGCGTCCATTATTAAGGCGGTACTTAGTGTTAGCCGGTGCAGAGGCTAGCACTAACCACCCATTATTACCCCGGTACCCACCACCACCAGGGGTGCCGGGAAGAGCTTGGTACGATCCAGTACCCAACCATCTGTTGTGATGGTCGGGTACTGGGGCGGCCGTAGGCTGGTATTATGAGGCTGGGAAGGGCCAAAATCAGTGGACCTTCCCACCCTTGTAATGCTAGGCTGCTGCTGCTGTGTTGTATCGGGCTGGTTATAAAAATGGGGGGGACCCCCACGTCGTTTTTTTTTGGAATTTAACAAATTTAGCAATAGACGGGTCCCCCACATTTTTAATAACCAGCCATATACAAGGCCGCAGCAGTCTGGCATTACATGGGTGGGAAGGGCCACTGGTTTTGTCCATTCCCAGGCTAATAACACTGTGTTGTATGTGGCTGGTTATGATAAATTGGGTGGAACCCCATGTCTTTTTTAAAAAAAAAATGTAAATAAATAAATAATTTAAAAAAATGACGTGGGGTCCCCCCCCACTTTTATAACCAGCCAGATACAACACAGCAGCAGCAGCCTAGCATTACAAGGGTGGGAAGGTCCACTGTTTTTGGCCCTTCCCAGCCTCATAATACCAGCCTGCGGCCGCCCCAGGGCCCGACCATCACAACAGATGGTCGGGTACTGGATGGTACCTGGCTCTTCCCGGCACCCCTGGTGGTTTTGGGTACCGGGGTAATAATGGTGGTTAGTGTTAGCCTCTGCACCGGCTAACACTAAGCCTCGCATTAGTAATGGATGTTGTCACTCAGACAGCGGCCATTACTAAAGTGGTAATAATAAAATTTGAAAAGAAAAAGACAAAGATATAGATAAAATATTTTATTGAAATAAAGCACCCCCAACACAACCCTCATTAACCATTTTATTGTAGAAAAAAAACCGTCATCGAAGTAGTCCTCGAAACCGACGTAGTCCAAACACCAAACCTGTAAAAAAATAAAATAATGAAATAAAACATGTTGTAGGCTTAGATTCAGTTTAATGTGTGATACTGACTGTTATACCATGTATAGAAGCCTGCCGCGAAGTTGACTTAGATACAGGGCGCCAGCAGACAGTATCATACATGGCCATACAGACATATATACATGCAAACTATCATACATACATGCATACACACACACATGAAAACATACATACATACAAACAAACATGCAAAGATACATACATACATATATACAAGCATGCACAAATATACATGCAAACATAAATACATGCAAACATAATTACATACATGCACATATATAAACATACATGCAAACATACATGCAAAAATAAAAACATGCAAACATACATACATGCACATATATACATACATACATGACAACATACATACAAACATACATGACAACATACATACATGCAAACATACATACATGCAAACATACATACACACATGCAAACATATATACATGCAAATATACATACAAACATGCACATGTATACATACATGCCAACATACATGCAAACATACATGCACATATATACATACATACATGACAACATACATACATGCAAATATACATACATACACACATGCACATATATACATACCAACATACATGCACATATATACATACATGACAACATACATACATACATGACAACATACATACATATATATATATATATATACACACATGCAAATATACATACATTCATGCAAACATACATGCAAACATACATACAAATATACATACACACATGCACATATATACATACATGACTACATACATACATACATACATGACAACATACATGCAAAAATACATACATGCAAATATATACATGCAAATATACATACAAACATGCACATATATACATACATGCCAACATACATGCAAACATACATGCACAGATATACATACATACATACATGCCAACATACATACATGCCAAAAAATAATAATAATACGTTCATACTTACTTTCCTCCTGTCCGGCCTCCAGCGATGACGTTTCATTCATGTCGCCGCTGCAGCCTGTGATTGGCTGCAGAGGCGGTCACGTGGGATGAAGCGTCATCCTGACGTGCGTGACCGCCACTACAGCCTGTGATTGGCTGCAGCGGCGAAAGGGATGAAACGTCATCGCTGGAGGCCGGACAGGAGGAAAGTAAGTACGAACGTATAATTTTTATTTTTTTATTACATTTAAATGGTATTTTCCGCGCGCCGAGCATGTACTGTGAAGGTTGCTGAAAGAGTTAGTGCAGCCCATTAACTCTATCAGCACCCTGGACAGTAGCATGCTCGGCGCACGTAAGTGACAGGTTCGGTCAGAACTAGTTCGGTCCGAACCGAACTTTTTTGTGAAATTCGGCGAACTAGCCGAACCGAACTTTTGATAAGTTCGCTCATCTCTAGTTCTGAACTTTGCTGCCAGCCGCCAAAGTGAAAATAACCAAGATCGAGCGTCTAGGATTTACTTGTCAATAGCTCGCCTGGGAAACATCCAGAGAAGTCAAAGACAGTGCTTCTATACTAATTGCCAGGCGCTGAGACGAATGGCGCTGAGACGAATGCCGCCAAGATCCAGCGTCTATGACTTACGGTTCAAGAATTAGCCTCAGAAACAGTGGGAAACAGTGCTTCTATACTAATTGCCAGGCGCTGAGACGAATGCCGCCAAGATCGAGCGTCTATGACTTACGGTTCAAGAATTAGCCTCAGAAACAGTGGGAAACAGTGTTTCTATACTAATTGCCAGGCGCTGAGACGAATGCCGCCAAGATCGAGCGTCTATGACTTACGGTTCAAGAATTAGCCTCAGAAACAGTGGTTCTGAACATGCTGCCAATAGCTCGCCTGGGAAACATCCAGAGAAGTCCAAGATAGTGTTTTTTAGACTGGCTGCCATGAGCTGAAACGAATGCAGCCAAGAGCGAGCGTCTGTGACTTACGGTTCAAGAGTTATTCACAGAAGCATGGTTCTGAACTTTGCTGCCAGCCGCGAAAGCGAAAATAACCAAGATCGAGCGTCTAGGATTTACTTGTCAATAGCTCGCCTGGGAAACATCCAGAGAAGTCCAAGATAGTGTTTTTTAAACTGGCTGCCACGAGCTGAAACGAATGCAGCCAAGAGCGAGCGTCTGTGACTTACGGTTCAAGAGTTATTCACAGAAACATGGTTCTGAACTTTGCTGCCAGCCGCGAAAGTGAAAATAACCAAGATCGAGCGTCTAGGATTTACTTGTCAATAGCTCGCCTGGGAAACATCCAGAGAAGTCAAAGACAGTGCTTCTATACTAATTGCCAGGCGCTGAGACGAATGCCGTCAAGATTCAGCGTCTATGACTTACGGTTCAAGAATTAGCCTCAGAAACAGTGGGAAACAGTGCTTCTATACTAATTGCCAGGCGCTGAGACGAATACCGCCAAGATCGAGCGTCTATGACTTACGGTTCAAGAATTAGCCACAGAAACAGTGGTTCTGAACATGCTGCCAATAGCACGCCTGGGAAACATCCAGAGAAGTCCAAGATAGTGTTTTTTAGACTGGCTGCCACGAGCTGAAACGAATGCAGCCAAGAGCGAGCGTCTGTGACTTACGGTTCAAGAGTTATTCACAGAAACCTGGTTCTGAACTTTGCTGCCAGCCGCGAAAGTGAAAATAACCAAGATCGAGCGTCTAGGATTTACTTGTCAATAGCTCGCCTGGGAAACATCCAGAGAAGTCAAAGACAGTGCTACTATACTAATTGCCAGGCGCTGAGACGAATGCCGCCAAGATCGAGCGTCTATGACTTACGGTTCAAGAATTAGCCTCAGAAACAGCGGGAAACAGTGTTTCTATACTAATTGCCAGGCGCTGAGACGAATGCCGCCAAGATCGAGCGTCTATGACTTACGGTTCAAGAATTAGCCTCAGAAACAGTGGTTCTGAACATGCTGCCAATAGCTCGCCTGGGAAATATCCAGAGAAGTCCAAGATAGTGTTTTTTAGACTGGCTGCCACGAGCTGAAACGAATGCAGCCAAGAGCGAGTGTCTGTGACTTACGGTTCAAGAGTTATTCACAGAAACATGGTTCTGAACTTTGCTGCCAGCCGCGAAAGCGAAAATAACCAAGATCGAGCGTCTAGGATTTACTTGTCAATAGCTCGCCTGGGAAACATCCAGAGAAGTCCAAGATAGTGTTTTTTAAACTGGCTGCCACGAGCTGAAACGAATGCAGCCAAGAGCGAGCGTCTGTGACTTACGGTTCAAGAGTTATTCACAGAAACATGGTTCTGAACTTTGCTGCCAGCCGCCAAAGTGAAAATAACCAAGATCGAGCGTCTAGGATTTACTTGTCAATAGCTCGCCTGGGAAACATCCAGAGAAGTCAAAGACAGTGCTTCTATACTAATTGCCAGGCGCTGAGACGAATGCCGCCAAGATCCAGCGTCTATGACTTACGGTTCAAGAATTAGCCTCAGAAACAGTGGGAAACAGTGCTTCTATACTAATTGCCAGGCGCTGAGACGAATGCCGCCAAGATCGAGCGTCTATGACTTACGGTTCAAGAATTAGCCACAGAAACAGTGGTTCTGAACATGCTGCCAATAGCACGCCTGGGAAACATCCAGAGAAGTCCAAGATAGTGTTTTTTAGACTGGCTGCCACGAGCTGAAACGAATGCAGCCAAGAGCGAGCGTCTGTGACTTACGGTTCAAGAGTTATTCACAGAAACATGGTTCTGAACTTTGCTGCCAGCCGCGAAAGTGAAAATAACCAAGATCGAGCGTCTAGGATTTACTTGTCAATAGCTCGCCTGGGAAACATCCAGAGAAGTCAAAGACAGTGCTACTATACTAATTGCCAGGCGCTGAGACGAATGCCGCCAAGATCGAGCGTCTATGACTTACGGTTCAAGAATTTGCCTCAGAAACAGTGGGAAACAGTGTTTCTATACTAATTGCCAGGCGCTGAGACGAATGCCGCCAAGATCGAGCGTCTATGACTTACGGTTCAAGAATTAGCCTCAGAAACAGTGGTTCTGAACATGCTGCCAATAGCTCGCCTGGGAAACATCCAGAGAAGTCCAAGATAGTGTTTTTTAGACTGGCTGCCATGAGCTGAAACGAATGCAGCCAAGAGCGAGCGTCTGTGACTTACGGTTCAAGAGTTATTCACAGAAACATGGTTCTGAACATTGCTGCCAGCCGCCAAAGTGAAAATAACCAAGATCGAGCGTCTAGGATTTACTTGTCAATAGCTCGCCTGGGAAACATCCTGAGAAGTCAAAGACAGTGCTTCTATACTAATTGCCAGGCGCTGAGACGAATGCCGTCAAGATTCAGCGTCTATGACTTACGGTTCAAGAATTAGCCTCAGAAACAGTGGGAAACAGTGCTTCTATACTAATTGCCAGGCGCTGAGACGAATGCCGCCAAGATCGAGCGTCTATGACTTACGGTTCAAGAATTAGCCACAGAAACAGTGGTTCTGAACATGCTGCCAATAGCACGCCTGGGAAACATCCAGAGAAGTCCAAGATAGTGTTTTTTAGACTGGCTGCCACGAGCTGAAACGAATGCAGCCAAGAGCGAGCGTCTGTGACTTACGGTTCAAGAGTTATTCACAGAAACATGGTTCTGAACTTTGCTGCCAGCCGCGAAAGTGAAAATAACCAAGATCGAGCGTCTAGGATTTACTTGTCAATAGCTCGCCTGGGAAACATCCAGAGAAGTCAAAGACAGTGCTACTATATTAATTGCCAGGCGCTGAGACGAATGCCGCCAAGATCGAGCGTCTATGACTTACGGTTCAAGAATTAGCCTCAGAAACAGTGGGAAACAGTGTTTCTATACTAATTGCCAGGCGCTGAGACGAATGCCGCCAAGATCGAGCGTCTATGACTTACGGTTCAAGAATTAGCCTCAGAAACAGTGGTTCTGAACATGCTGCCAATAGCTCGCCTGGGAAACATCCAGAGAAGTCCAAGATAGTGTTTTTTAGACTGGCTGCCATGAGCTGAAACGAATGCAGCCAAGAGCGAGCGTCTGTGACTTACGGTTCAAGAGTTATTCACAGAAGCATGGTTCTGAACTTTGCTGCCAGCCGCGAAAGCGAAAATAACCAAGATCGAGCGTCTAGGATTTACTTGTCAATAGCTCGCCTGGGAAACATCCAGAGAAGTCCAAGATAGTGTTTTTTAAACTGGCTGCCACGAGCTGAAACGAATGCAGCCAAGAGCGAGCGTCTGTGACTTACAGTTCAAGAGTTATTCACAGAAACATGGTTCTGAACATTGCTGCCAGCCGCCAAAGTGAAAATAACCAAGATCGAGCGTCTAGGATTTACTTGTCAATAGCTCGCCTGGGAAACATCCAGAGAAGTCAAAGACAGTGCTACTATATTAATTGCCAGGCGCTGAGACGAATGCCGCCAAGATCGAGCGTCTATGACTTACGGTTCAAGAATTAGCCTCAGAAACAGTGGGAAACAGTGTTTCTATACTAATTGCCAGGCGCTGAGACGAATGCCGCCAAGATCGAGCGTCTATGACTTACGGTTCAAGAATTAGCCTCAGAAACAGTGGTTCTGAACATGCTGCCAATAGCTCGCCTGGGAAACATCCAGAGAAGTCCAAGATAGTGTTTTTTAGACTGGCTGCCATGAGCTGAAACGAATGCAGCCAAGAGCGAGCGTCTGTGACTTACGGTTCAAGAGTTATTCACAGAAGCATGGTTCTGAACTTTGCTGCCAGCCGCGAAAGCGAAAATAACCAAGATCGAGCGTCTAGGATTTACTTGTCAATAGCTCGCCTGGGAAACATCCAGAGAAGTCCAAGATAGTGTTTTTTAAACTGGCTGCCACGAGCTGAAACGAATGCAGCCAAGAGCGAGCGTCTGTGACTTACAGTTCAAGAGTTATTCACAGAAACATGGTTCTGAACATTGCTGCCAGCCGCCAAAGTGAAAATAACCAAGATCGAGCGTCTAGGATTTACTTGTCAATAGCTCGCCTGGGAAACATCCTGAGAAGTCAAAGACAGTGCTTCTATACTAATTGCCAGGCGCTGAGACGAATGCCGTCAAGATCCAGCGTCTATGACTTACGGTTCAAGAATTAGCCTCAGAAACAGCGGGAAACAGTGTTTCTATACTAATTGCCAGGCGCTGAGACGAATGCCGCCAAGATCGAGCGTCTATGACTTACGGTTCAAGAATTAGCCTCAGAAACAGTGGTTCTGAACATGCTGCCAATAGCTCGCCTGGGAAATATCCAGAGAAGTCCAAGATAGTGTTTTTTAGACTGGCTGCCACGAGCTGAAACGAATGCAGCCAAGAGCGAGTGTCTGTGACTTACGGTTCAAGAGTTATTCACAGAAACATGGTTCTGAACTTTGCTGCCAGCCTCGAAAGCGAAAATAACCAAGATCGAGCGTCTAGGATTTACTTGTCAATAGCTCGTCTGGGAAACATCCAGAGAAGTCAAAAACAGTGCTTCTATACTAATTGCCAGGCGCTGAGACGAATGCCGCCAAGATCCAGCGTCTATGACTTACGGTTCAAGAATTAGCCTCAGAAACAGCGGGAAACAGTGCTTCTATACTAATTGCCAGGCGCTGAGACGAATGCCGCCAAGATCGAGCGTCTATGACTTACGGTTCAAGAATTAGCCTCAGAAACAGTGGTTCTGAACATGCTGCCAATAGCTCGCCTGGGAAATATCCAGAGAAGTCCAAGATAGTGTTTTTTAGACTGGCTGCCACGAGCTGAAACGAAGGCAGCCAAGAGCGAGTGTCTGTGACTTACGGTTCAAGAGTTATTCACAGAAACATGGTTCTGAACTTTGCTGCCAGCCTCGAAAGCGAAAATAACCAAGATCGAGCGTCTAGGATTTACTTGTCAATAGCTCGTCTGGGAAACATCCAGAGAAGTCAAAAACAGTGCTTCTATACTAAATGCCAGGCGCTGAGACGAATGCCGCCAAGATCCAGCGTCTATGACTTACGGTTCAAGAATTAGCCTCAGAAACAGTGGGAAACAGTGCTTCTATACTAATTGCCAGGCGCTGAGACGAATGCCGCCAAGATCCAGTGTCTATGAATTACGGTTCAAGAATTAGCTCAGAAACAGTGGTTCTGAACATGCTGCCAATAGCTCGTCTGGGAAACATCCAGATAAGTCCAAGATAGTGTTTTTTAGACTGGCTGCCACGAGCTGAAACGAATGCAGCCAAGAGCGAGCGTCTGTGACTTACGGTTCAAGAGTTATTCACAGAAACATGGTTCTGAACTTTGCTGCCAGCCGCGAAAGCGAAAATAACCAAGATCGAGCGTCTAGGATTTAATTGTCAATAGCTCGCCTGGGAAACATCCAAAGTCCAAGATAGTGTTTTTTAGACTGGCTGCCACGAGCTGAAACGAATGCAGCCAAGAGCGAGTGTCTGTGACTTACGGTTCAAGAGTTATTCACAGAAACATGGTTCTGAACTTTGCTGCCAGCCGCGAAAGCGAAAATAACCAAGATCGAGCGTCTAGGATTTACTTGTCAATAGCTCGTCTGGGAAACATCCAGATAAGTCAAAGACAGCGCTTCTATACTAATTGCCAGGCGCTAAGACGAATGCCGCCAAGATCCAGCGTCTATGACTTACGGTTCAAGAATTAGCCTCAGAAACACTGGGAAACAGTGCTTCTATACTAATTGCCAGGCGCTGAGACAAATGCCGCCAAGATCGAGCGTCTATGACTTACGGTTCAAGTATTAGCCTCAGAAACAGTGGTTCTGAACATGCTGCCAATAGCTCGCCTGGGAAACATCCAGAGAAGTCCAAGATAGTGTTTTTTTGACTGGCTGCCACGAGCTGAAACGAATGCAGCCAAGAGCGAGCGTCTGTGACTTACGGTTCAAGAGTTATTCACAGAAACATGGTTCTGAACTTTGCTGCCAGCCGCGAAAGCGAAAATAACCAAGATCGAGCGTCTAGGATTTACTTGTCAATAGCTCGTCTGGGAATCATCCAGATAAGTCAAAGACAGTGCTTCTATACTAATTGCCAGGCGCTGAGACGAATGCCGCCAAGATCCAGCGTCTATGACTTACGGTTCAAGAATTAGCCTCAGAAACAGTGGGAAACAGTTCTTCTATACTAATTGCCAGGCGCTGAGACGAATGCCGCCAAGATCGAGCGTCTATGACTTACGGTTCAAGAATTAGCCTCAGAAACAGTGGTTCTGAACATGCTGCCAATAGCTCGTCTGGGAAACATCCAGAGAAGTCCAAGATAGTGTTTTTTAGACTGGCTGCCACGAGCTGAAACGAATGCAGCCAAGAGCGAGCGTCTGTGACTTACGGTTCAAGAGTTATTCACAGAAACATGGTTCTGAACTTTGCTGCCAGCCGCGAAAGCGAAAATAACCAAGATCGAGCGTCTAGGATTTACTTGTCAATAGCTCGCCTGGGAAACATCCAGAGAAGTCAAAGACAGTGCTTCTATACTAATTGCCAGGCGCTGAGACGAATGCCGCCAAGATCGAGCGTCTATGAATTACGGTTCAAGAATTAGCCTCAGAAACAGTGGTTCTGAACATGCTGCCAATAGCTCGTCTGGGAAACATCCAGAGAAGTCCAAGATAGTGTTTTTTAGACTGGCTGCCACGAGCTGAAACGAATGCAGCCAAGAGCGAGCGTCTGTGACTTACGGTTCAAGAGTTATTCACAGAAACATGGTTCTGAACTTTGCTGCCAGCCGCGAAAGCGAAAATAACCAAGATCGAGCGTCTAGGATTTACTTGTCAATAGCTCGTCTGGGAATCATCCAGATAAGTCAAAGACAGTGCTTCTATACTAATTGCCAGGCGCTGAGACGAATGCCGCCAAGATCCAGCGTCTATGACTTACGGTTCAAGAATTAGCCTCAGAAACAGTGGGAAACAGTTCTTCTATACTAATTGCCAGGCGCTGAGACGAATGCCGCCAAGATCGAGCGTCTATGACTTACGGTTCAAGAATTAGCCTCAGAAACAGTGGTTCTGAACATGCTGCCAATAGCTCGTCTGGGAAACATCCAGAGAAGTCCAAGATAGTGTTTTTTAGACTGGCTGCCACGAGCTGAAACGAATGCAGCCAAGAGCGAGCGTCTGTGACTTACGGTTCAAGAGTTATTCACAGAAACATGGTTCTGAACTTTGCTGCCAGCCGCGAAAGCGAAAATAACCAAGATCGAGCGTCTAGGATTTACTTGTCAATAGCTCGCCTGGGAAACATCCAGAGAAGTCAAAGACAGTGCTTCTATACTAATTGCCAGGCGCTGAGACGAATGCCGCCAAGATCGAGCGTCTATGAATTACGGTTCAAGAATTAGCCTCAGAAACAGTGGTTCTGAACATGCTGCCAATAGCTCGTCTGGGAAACATCCAGAGAAGTCCAAGATAGTGTTTTTTAGACTGGCTGCCACGAGCTGAAACGAATGCAGCCAAGAGCGAGCGTCTGTGACTTACGGTTCAAGAGTTATTCACAGAAACATGGTTCTGAACTTTGCTGCCAGCCGCGAAAGCGAAAATAACCAAGATCGAGCGTCTAGGATTTACTTGTCAATAGCTCGCCTGGGAAACATCCAGAGAAGTCAAAGACAGTGCTTCTATACTAATTGCCAGGCGCTGAGACGAATGCCGCCAAGATCGAGCGTCTATGAATTACGGTTCAAGAATTAGCCTCAGAAACAGTGGGAAACAGTGCTTCTATACTAATTGCCAGGCGCTGAGACGAATGCCGCCAAGATCGAGCGTCTATGACTTACGGTTCAAGAATTAGCCTCAGAAACAGTGGTTCTGAACATGCTGCCAATAGCTCGCCTGGGAAATATCCAGAGAAGTCCAAGATAGTGTTTTTTAGACTGGCTGCCACGAGCTGAAACGAATGCAGCCAAGAGCGAGTGTCTGTGACTTACGGTTCAAGAGTTATTCACAGAAACATGGTTCTGAACTTTGCTGCCAGCCTCGAAAGCGAAAATAACCAAGATCGAGCGTCTAGGATTTACTTGTCAATAGCTCGTCTGGAAAACATCCAGAGAAGTCAAAAACAGTGCTTCTATACTAATTGCCAGGCGCTGAGACGAATGCCGCCAAGATCCAGCGTCTATGACTTACGGTTCAAGAATTAGCCTCAGAAACAGTGGGAAACAGTGCTTCTATACTAATTGCCAGGCGCTGAGACGAATGCCGCCAAGATCCAGCGTCTATGAATTACGGTTCAAGAATTAGCTCAGAAACAGTGGTTCTGAACATGCTGCCAATAGCTCGTCTGGGAAACATCCAGATAAGTCCAAGATAGTGTTTTTTAGACTGGCTGCCACGAGCTGAAACGAATGCAGCCAAGAGCGAGCGTCTGTGACTTACGGTTCAAGAGTTATTCACAGAAACATGGTTCTGAACTTTGCTGCCAGCCGCGAAAGCGAAAATAACCAAGATCGAGCGTCTAGGATTTAATTGTCAATAGCTCGCCTGGGAAACATCCAGAGAAGTCCAAGATAGTGTTTTTTAGACTGGCTGCCACGAGCTGAAACGAATGCAGCCAAGAGCGAGTGTCTGTGACTTACGGTTCAAGAGTTATTCACAGAAACATGGTTCTGAACTTTGCTGCCAGCCGCGAAAGCAAAAATAACCAAGATCGAGCGTCTAGGATTTACTTGTCAATAGCTCGCCTGGGAAACATCCAGAGAAGTCAAAGACAGTGCTTCTATACTAATTGCCAGGCGCTGAGACGAATGGCGCCAAGATCGAGCGTCTATGACTTACGGTTCAAGAATTAGCCTCAGAAACAGTGGGAAACAGTGCTTCTATACTAATTGCCAGGCGCTGAGACAAATGCCGCCAAGATCGAGCGTCTATGACTTACGGTTCAAGAATTAGCCTCAGAAACAGTGGTTCTGAACATGCTGCCAATAGCTCGCCTGGGAAACATCCAGAGAAGTCCAAGATAGTGTTTTTTAGACTGGCTGCCACGAGCTGAAACGAATGCAGCCAAGAGCGAGCGTCTGTGACTTACGGTTCAAGAGTTATTCACAGAAACATGGTTCTGAACTTTGCTGCCAGCCGCGAAAGCGAAAATAACCAAGATCGAGCGTCTAGGATTTACTTGTCAATAGCTCGTCTGGGAAACATCCAGATAAGTCAAAGACAGCGCTTCTATACTAATTGCCAGGCGCTAAGACGAATGCCGCCAAGATCCAGTGTCTATGACTTACGGTTCAAGAATTAGCCTCAGAAACACTGGGAAACAGTGCTTCTATACTAATTGCCAGGCGCTGAGACAAATGCCGCCAAGATCGAGCGTCTATGACTTACGGTTCAAGTATTAGCCTCAGAAACAGTGGTTCTGAACATGCTGCCAATAGCTCGCCTGGGAAACATCCAGAGAAGTCCAAGATAGTGTTTTTTTGACTGGCTGCCACGAGCTGAAACGAATGCAGCCAAGAGCGAGCGTCTGTGACTTACGGTTCAAGAGTTATTCACAGAAACATGGTTCTGAACTTTGCTGCCAGCCGCGAAAGCGAAAATAACCAAGATCGAGCGTCTAGGATTTACTTGTCAATAGCTCGTCTGGGAATCATCCAGATAAGTCAAAGACAGTGCTTCTATACTAATTGCCAGGCGCTGAGACGAATGCCGCCAAGATCCAGCGTCTATGACTTACGGTTCAAGAATTAGCCTCAGAAACAGTGGGAAACAGTTCTTCTATACTAATTGCCAGGCGCTGAGACGAATGCCGCCAAGATCGAGCGTCTATGACTTACGGTTCAAGAATTAGCCTCAGAAACAGTGGTTCTGAACATGCTGCCAATAGCTCGTCTGGGAAACATCCAGAGAAGTCCAAGATAGTGTTTTTTAGACTGGCTGCCACGAGCTGAAACGAATGCAGCCAAGAGCGAGCGTCTGTGACTTACGGTTCAAGAGTTATTCACAGAAACATGGTTCTGAACTTTGCTGCCAGCCGCGAAAGCGAAAATAACCAAGATCGAGCGTCTAGGATTTAATTGTCAATAGCTCGCCTGGGAAACATCCAGAGAAGTCAAAGATAGTGTTTTTTAGACTGGCTGCCACGAGCTGAAACGAATGCAGCCAAGAGCGAGCGTCTGTGACTTACGGTTCAAGAGTTATTCACAGAAACATGGTTCTGAACTTTGCTGCCAGCCGCGAAAGCGAAAATAACCAAGATCGAGCGTCTAGGATTTAATTGTCAATAGCTCGCCTGGGAAACATTCAGAGAAGTCCAAGATAGTGTTTTTTAGACTGGCTGCCACGAGCTGAAACGAATGCCGCCAAGATCGAGCGTCTATGACTTACGGTTCAAGAATTAGCCTCAGAAACAGTGGGAAACAGTGCTTCTTTACTAATTGCCAGGCGCTGAGACAAATGCCGCCAAGATCGAGCGTCTATGACTTACGGTTCAAGAATTAGCCTCAGAAACAGTGGTTCTGAACATGCTGCCAATAGCTCGCCTGGGAAACATCCAGATAAGTCAAAGACAGCGCTTCTATACTAATTGCCAGGCGCTAAGACGAATGCCGCCAAGATCCAGCGTCTATGACTTACGGTTCAAGAATTAGCCTCAGAAACACTGGGAAACAGTGCTTCTATACTAATTGCCAGGCGCTGAGACAAATGCCGCCAAGATCGAGCGTCTATGACTTACGGTTCAATTATTAGCCTCAGAAACAGTGGTTCTGAACATGCTGCCAATAGCTCGCCTGGGAAACATCCAGAGAAGTCCAAGATAGTGTTTTTTAGACTGGCTGCCACGAGCTGAAACGAATGCAGCCAAGAGCGAGCGTCTGTGACTTACGGTTCAAGAGTTATTCACAGAAACATGGTTCTGAACTTTGCTGCCAGCCGCGAAAGCGAAAATAACCAAGATCGAGCGTCTAGGATTTACTTGTCAATAGCTCGTCTGGGAATCATCCAGATAAGTCAAAGACAGTGCTTCTATACTAATTGCCAGGCGCTGAGACGAATGCCGCCAAGATCCAGCGTCTATGACTTACGGTTCAAGAATTAGCCTCAGAAACAGTGGGAAACAGTTCTTCTATACTAATTGCCAGGCGCTGAGACGAATGCCGCCAAGATCGAGCGTCTATGACTTACGGTTCAAGAATTAGCCTCAGAAACAGTGGTTCTGAACATGCTGCCAATAGCTCGTCTGGGAAACATCCAGAGAAGTCCAAGATAGTGTTTTTTAGACTGGCTGCCACGAGCTGAAACGAATGCAGCCAAGAGCGAGCGTCTGTGAATTACGGTTCAAGAGTTATTCACAGAAACATGGTTCTGAACTTTGCTGCCAGCCGCGAAAGCGAAAATAACCAAGATCGAGCGTCTAGGATTTACTTGTCAATAGCTCGCCTGGGAAACATCCAGAGAAGTCAAAGACAGTGCTTCTAAACTAATTGCCAGGCGCTGAGACGAATGCCGCCAAGATCGAGCGTCTATGAATTACGGTTCAAGAATTAGCCTCAGAAACAGTGGGAAACAGTGCTTCTATACTAATTGCCAGGCGCTGAGACAAATGCCGCCAAGATCGAGCGTCTATGACTTACGGTTCAAGAATTAGCCTCAGAAACAGTGGTTCTGAACATGCTGCCAATAGCTCGCCTGGGAAACATCCAGAGAAGTCCAAGATAGTGTTTTTTAGACTGGCTGCCACGAGCTGAAACGAATGCAGCCAAGAGCGAGCGTCTGTGACTTACGGTTCAAGAGTTATTCACAGAAACATGGTTCTGAACTTTGCTGCCAGCCGCGAAAGCGAAAATAACCAAGATCGAGCGTCTAGGATTTAATTGTCAATAGCTCGCCTGGGAAACATCCAGAGAAGTCCAAGATAGTGTTTTTTAGACTGGCTGCCACGAGCTGAAACGAATGCAGCCAAGAGCGAGTGTCTGTGACTTACGGTTCAAGAGTTATTCACAGAAACATGGTTCTGAACTTTGCTGCCAGCCGCGAAAGCAAAAATAACCAAGATCGAGCGTCTAGGATTTACTTGTCAATAGCTCGCCTGGGAAACATCCAGAGAAGTCAAAGACATTGCTTCTATACTAATTGCCAGGCGCTGAGACGAATGCCGCCAAGATCGAGCGTCTATGACTTACGGTTCAAGAATTAGCCTCAGAAACAGTGGTTCTGAACATGCTGCCAATAGCTCGCCTGGGAAACATCCAGAGAAGTCCAAGATAGTGTTTTTTAGACTGGCTACCACGAGCTGAAACGAATGCAGCCAAGAGCGAGCGTCTGTGACTTACGGTTCAAGAGTTATTCACAGAAACATGGTTCTGAACATTGCTGCCAGCCGCCAAAGTGAAAATAACCAAGATCGAGCGTCTAGGATTTACTTGTCAATAGCTCGCCTGGGAAACATCCTGAGAAGTCAAAGACAGTGCTTCTATACTAATTGCCAGGCGCTGAGACGAATGCCGTCAAGATCCAGCGTCTATGACTTACGGTTCAATAATTAGCCTCAGAAACAGTGGGAAACAGTGCTTCTATACTAATTGCCAGGCGCTGAGACGAATACCGCCAAGATCGAGCGTCTATGACTTACGGTTCAAGAATTAGCCACAGAAACAGTGGTTCTGAACATGCTGCCAATAGCACGCCTGGGAAACATCCAGAGAAGTCCAAGATAGTGTTTTTTAGACTGGCTGCCACGAGCTGAAACGAATGCAGCCAAGAGCGAGCGTCTGTGACTTACGGTTCAAGAGTTATTCACAGAAACATGGTTCTGAACTTTGCTGCCAGCCGCGAAAGTGAAAATAACCAAGATCGAGCGTCTAGGATTTACTTGTCAATAGCTCGCCTGGGAAACATCCAGAGAAGTCAAAGACAGTGCTACTATACTAATTGCCAGGCGCTGAGACGAATGCCGCCAAGATCGAGCGTCTATGACTTACGGTTCAAGAATTAGCCTCAGAAACAGCGGGAAACAGTGTTTCTATACTAATTGCCAGGCGCTGAGACGAATGCCGCCAAGATCGAGCGTCTATGACTTACGGTTCAAGAATTAGCCTCAGAAACAGTGGTTCTGAACATGCTGCCAATAGCTCGCCTGGGAAATATCCAGAGAAGTCCAAGATAGTGTTTTTTAGACTGGCTGCCACGAGCTGAAACGAATGCAGCCAAGAGCGAGTGTCTGTGACTTACGGTTCAAGAGTTATTCACAGAAACATGGTTCTGAACTTTGCTGCCAGCCGCGAAAGCGAAAATAACCAAGATCGAGCGTCTAGGATTTACTTGTCAATAGCTCGCCTGGGAAACATCCAGAGAAGTCCAAGATAGTGTTTTTTAAACTGGCTGCCACGAGCTGAAACGAATGCAGCCAAGAGCGAGCGTCTGTGACTTACGGTTCAAGAGTTATTCACAGAAACATGGTTCTGAACTTTGCTGCCAGCCGCCAAAGTGAAAATAACCAAGATCGAGCGTCTAGGATTTACTTGTCAATAGCTCGCCTGGGAAACATCCAGAGAAGTCAAAGACAGTGCTTCTATACTAATTGCCAGGCGCTGAGACGAATGCCGCCAAGATCCAGCGTCTATGACTTACGGTTCAAGAATTAGCCTCAGAAACAGTGGGAAACAGTGCTTCTATACTAATTGCCAGGCGCTGAGACGAATGCCGCCAAGATCGAGCGTCTATGACTTACGGTTCAAGAATTAGCCACAGAAACAGTGGTTCTGAACATGCTGCCAATAGCACGCCTGGGAAACATCCAGAGAAGTCCAAGATAGTGTTTTTTAGACTGGCTGCCACGAGCTGAAACGAATGCAGCCAAGAGCGAGCGTCTGTGACTTACGGTTCAAGAGTTATTCACAGAAACATGGTTCTGAACTTTGCTGCCAGCCGCGATAGTGAAAATAACCAAGATCGAGCGTCTAGGATTTACTTGTCAATAGCTCGCCTGGGAAACATCCAGAGAAGTCAAAGACAGTGCTACTATACTAATTGCCAGGCGCTGAGACGAATGCCGCCAAGATCGAGCGTCTATGACTTACGGTTCAAGAATTAGCCTCAGAAACAGTGGGAAACAGTGTTTCTATACTAATTGCCAGGCGCTGAGACGAATGCCGCCAAGATCGAGCGTCTATGACTTACGGTTCAAGAATTAGCCTCAGAAACAGTGGTTCTGAACATGCTGCCAATAGCTCGCCTGGGAAACATCCAGAGAAGTCCAAGATAGTGTTTTTTAGACTGGCTGCCATGAGCTGAAACGAATGCAGCCAAGAGCGAGCGTCTGTGACTTACGGTTCAAGAGTTATTCACAGAAACATGGTTCTGAACATTGCTGCCAGCCGCCAAAGTGAAAATAACCAAGATCGAGCGTCTAGGATTTACTTGTCAATAGCTCGCCTGGGAAACATCCTGAGAAGTCAAAGACAGTGCTTCTATACTAATTGCCAGGCGCTGAGACGAATGCCGTCAAGATCCAGCGTCTATGACTTACGGTTCAAGAATTAGCCTCAGAAACAGTGGGAAACAGTGCTTCTATACTAATTGCCAGGCGCTGAGACGAATACCGCCAAGATCGAGCGTCTATGACTTACGGTTCAAGAATTAGCCACAGAAACAGTGGTTCTGAACATGCTGCCAATAGCACGCCTGGGAAACATCCAGAGAAGTCCAAGATAGTGTTTTTTAGACTGGCTGCCACGAGCTGAAACGAATGCAGCCAAGAGCGAGCGTCTGTGACTTACGGTTCAAGAGTTATTCACAGAAACATGGTTCTGAACTTTGCTGCCAGCCGCCAAAGTGAAAATAACCAAGATCGAGCGTCTAGGATTTACTTGTCAATAGCTCGCCTGGGAAACATCCAGAGAAGTCAAAGACAGTGCTACTATACTAATTGCCAGGCGCTGAGACGAATGCCGCCAAGATCGAGCGTCTATGACTTACGGTTCAAGAATTAGCCTCAGAAACAGTGGGAAACAGTGTTTCTATACTAATTGCCAGGCGCTGAGACGAATGCCGCCAAGATCGAGCGTCTATGACTTACGGTTCAAGAATTAGCCTCAGAAACAGTGGTTCTGAACATGCTGCCAATAGCTCGCCTGGGAAACATCCAGAGAAGTCCAAGATAGTGTTTTTTAGACTGGCTGCCACGAGCTGAAACGAATGCAGCCAAGAGCGAGCGTC
>NW_027463518.1:0-78300 GCF_050947455.1 Rhinoderma darwinii
GGGGGGGGGAAGTAGGATCTTGGGTGTGAGTGACAGAAAGAAGCTGAGTCAGACCCTGCAGATCACATGAGGAAGACACGGCCCCCCACACCACAAAGGGGACATTAAAAACAGGACACTGGAGCCCCCCCCATTCCGTGTCGCAACGCTGCGCGAGTCACAGAGAGAATTGTCAGCAAAGAGGGGTCGCAGAGCGTCACGGGGTGGGCAGGGCGGCCATGGCCGGGGAGACACCGCTGCTCTCTGTTTGTCTGGGAGGTCCCTGGAAACCAAACATCATAAGAGCAGGAGCGACCAAGCACCGAGCAAACAGCCAGATAAGAGGGGGAGAGGCAGCCAAGATAAGGACCACCTGCCGCCCTGCACCCCCGGACCCTGCGCGATAACACCACAGCTCTGCCCACACCGCACATAACATGTCCATGCAAGGCCCGACGGGTCACATCTACAATACACCCCAACATATAGTGATACCGAGGGAAGAGAGAGGGGCCGACCGCGACGCCGGCGAGGGAAGAGAGGGGCCGACCGCGACGAGGGAAGAGAGGGGCAGACAACGACCGCGACGCCAAGGGGGGGGGGGGCGACAACGACCGTGACACCAAGGGGGGGGGGGGGCGACAATGACGCCAAGGGGTGTGGGGGCCACGACAATGACGCCAAGGGGGGCGACGACAATGACCGTGACACCGGGGGGAGGGGCGACGACAATGACCGTGACACCGGGGGGAGGGGCAACAATGACCATGAAATCCTGGGGGAGGGGGGGCGACAATGACTGTGACAGCAAGGGGGGGGGGGGACGACAATGACCGGGACACCAAGGGGAGGGGCGACAATGACCGTGGCACCGGGGGGTAGGGGGGGGGCGACGACAATGACACCGGGGGGAAGGGGGGGGGCGACAACAATAACCGTGACACCGGAGGGAAGGGGGGGGGGCGACGACAATGACACCCGGGGGAGGGGGGGGACAATTACCGTGACACCGGGGCGACGACAATGACCGTGACACCGGGGGTAAGGGGGGGCGACGACAATGACACCGGGGCGACAATGACCGTGACATGGGGGGGAAGGGGGAGACAATGACCGTGACACCGGGGGAAGGGGGGGGCAACGACAATGACCGTGACACCGGGGGAAGGGGGGGGGGGCGACAGTGACCTTGACCGTGACACCGGGGGGAAGGGGGGGGCGACAATGACCGTGACACCGGGGGGGGGTGGCCGACAACGACCGTGACGCCGGCGAGAGAAGAGAGGGGCCGACAACGACCGTGACACCAAGGGGGGGGGGGCGACAACGACCGTGACGCCAAAGGGTGTGGGGGCCACGACAATGACGCCAAGGGGGGCGACGTCAACGACAATGACCGTGACACCGGGGGGAGGGGCGACGACAATGACCGTGACACCGGGGGGAGGGGCGACGACAATGACCGTGACACAGGGGGGAGGGGCGACAATGACCATGAAATCCTGGGGGAGGGGGGGCGACAATGACTGTGACAGCAAGGGGGAGTGCGACAATGGCCGTGACACCGGGGGAGGGGAGGGGCGACAATGACCGCGACACCGGGAGGTAGGCGACGACAATGACCGCGACACCGGGGGGAGGGGGGGCGACGACAATGACCGCGACACGGGGGGGGAGCGACAATGACCGTGATACCGGGGGGAGGGCGCCAATGACCGTGACACCGGGGGGAGGGCGCCAATGACCGTGACACCGGGGGGAGGGCGACAATGACCGTGACACCGGGGGGGAGGGCGACAATGACCGTGACACCGGGGGGAGGGCGACAATGACCGTGACACCGGGGGGGAGGGCGACAATGACCGTGACACCGGGGGGAGGGCGACAATGACCGTGACACCGGGGGGAGGGCGACAATGACCGTGACACCGGGGGGAGGGCGACAATGACCGTGACACCGGGGGGAGGGCGACAATGACCGTGACACCGGGGGGAGGGCGACAATGACCGTGACACCGGGGGGAGGGCGACAATGACCGTGACACCGGGGGGAGGGCGACAATGACCGTGACACCGGGGGGAGGGGCAACAATGACCATGAAATCCTGGGGGAGGGGGGGCGACAATGACTGTGACAGCAAGGGGGGGGGGGGACGACAATGACCGGGACACCAAGGGGAGGGGCGACAATGACCGTGGCACCGGGGGGTAGGGGGGGGGCGACGACAATGACACCGGGGGGAAGGGGGGGGGCGACAACAATGACCGTGACACCGGAGGGAAGGGGGGGGGGCGACGACAATGACACCCGGGGGAGGGGGGGGACAATTACCGTGACACCGGGGCGACGACAATGACCGTGACACCGGGGGTAAGGGGGGGCGACGACAATGACACCGGGGCGACAATGACCGTGACATGGGGGGGAAGGGGGAGACAATGACCGTGACACCGGGGGAAGGGGGGGGCAACGACAATGACCGTGACACCGGGGGAAGGGGGGGGGGGGCGACAGTGACCTTGACCGTGACACCGGGGGGAAGGGGGGGGCGACAATGACCGTGACACCGGGGGGGGGTGGCCGACAACGACCGTGACGCCGGCGAGAGAAGAGAGGGGCCGACAACGACCGTGACACCAAGGGGGGGGGGGGCGACAACGACCGTGACGCCAAGGGGTGTGGGGGCCACGACAATGACGCCAAGGGGGGCGACGTCAACGACAATGACCGTGACACCGGGGGGAGGGGCGACGACAATGACCGTGACACCGGGGGGAGGGGCGACGACAATGACCGTGACACCGGGGGGAGGGGCGACAATGACCATGAAATCCTGGGGGAGGGGGGGCGACAATGACTGTGACAGCAAGGGGGAGTGCGACAATGGCCGTGACACCGGGGGAGGGGAGGGGCGACAATGACCGTGACACCGGGAGGTAGGCGACGACAATGACCGCGACACCGGGGGGAGGGGGGGCGACGACAATGACCGCGACACGGGGGGGGAGCGACAATGACCGTGATACCGGGGGGAGGGCGCCAATGACCGTGACACCGGGGGGAGGGCGCCAATGACCGTGACACCGGGGGGAGGGCGACAATGACCGTGACACCGGGGGGAGGGCGACAATGACCGTGACACCGGGGGGAGGGCGACAATGACCGTGACACCGGGGGGAGGGCGACAATGACCGTGACACCGGGGGGAGGGCGACAATGACCGTGACACCGGGGGGAGGGCGACAATGACCGTGACACCGGGGGGAGGGCGACAATGACCGTGACACCGGGGGGAGGGCGACAATGACCGTGACACCGGGGGGAGGGCGACAATGACCGTGACACCGGGGGGAGGGCGACAATGACCGTGACACCGGGGGGAGGGCGACAATGACCGTGACACCGGGGGGAGGGCGACAATGACCGTGACACCGGGGGGAGGGCGACAATGACCGTGACACCGGGGGGGAGGGCGACAATGACCGTGACACCAGGGGGAGGGCGACAATGACCGTGACACCGGGGGAGGGCGACAATGACCGTGACACCGGGGGGAGGGCGACAATGACCGTGACACCGGGGGGAGGGCGACAATGACCGTGACACCGGGGGGAGGGCGACAATGACCGTGACACCGGGGGGAGGGCGACAATGACCGTGACACCGGGGGGAGGGCGACAATGACCGTGACACCGGGGGGAGGGCGACAATGACCGTGACACCGGGGGGAGGGCGACAATGACCGTGACACCGGGGGGAGGGCGACAATGACCGTGACACCGGGGGGAGGGCGACAATGACCGTGACACCGGGGGGAGGGCGACAATGACCGTGACACCGGGGGGGAGGGCGACACTGACCGTGACACCAAGGGGGGGGGGCGACAACGACCGTGACGCCAAGGGGTGTGGGGGCCACGACAATGACGCCAAGGGGGGCGACGTCAACGACAATGACCGTGACACCGGGGGGAGGGGCGACGACAATGACCGTGACACCGGGGGGAGGGGCGACAATGACCATGAAATCCTGGGGGAGGGGGGGCGACAATGACTGTGACACCGGGAGGTAGGCGACGACAATGGCCGCGACACCGGGGGGAGGGGGGGCGACGACAATGACCGCGACACGGGGGGGAGCGACAATGACCGTGATACCGGGGGGAGGGCGCCAATGACCGTGACACCGGGGGGAGGGCGCCAATGACCGTGACACCGGGGGGAGGGCGACAATGACCGTGACACCGGGGGGAGGGCGACAATGACCGTGACACCGGGGGGAGGGCGACAATGACCGTGACACCGGGGGGAGGGCGACAATGACCGTGACACCGGGGGAGGGCGACAATGACCGTGACACCGGGGGGAGGGCGACAATGACCGTGACACCGGGGGGAGGGCGACAATGACCGTGACACCGGGGGGAGGGCGACAATGACCGTGACACCGGGGGGGAGGGCGACACTGACCGTGACACCAGGGGGAGGGCGACAATGACCGTGACACCGGGGGAGGGCGACAATGACCGTGACACCGGGGGGAGGGCGACAATGACCGGGGGGAGGGCGACAATGACCGTGACACCGGGGGGAGGGCGACAATGACCGTGACACCGGGGGGAGGGCGACAATGACCGTGACACCGGGGGGAGGGCGACAATGACCGTGACACCGGGGGGGAGGGCGACAATGACCGTGACACCGGGGGGGAGGGCGACACTGACCGTGACACCAGGGGGAGGGTGACAATGACCGTGACACCGGGGGAGGGCGACAATGACCGTGATACCGGGGGGGGCGACAATGACCGTGACACCGGGGGAGGGCGACAATGACCGTGATACCGGGGGGAGGGGGGGGGCGACAATGACTGATACACGGGGAGATGAGGGGACAGTAACACACGGGGAGATGAGGGGACAGTAATGACAGTAACACACGGGGAGATGAGGGGACAGTAATGACAGTGACACGCGGGGAGATGAGGGGACAGTAACACACGGGGAGATGAGGGGACAGTAATGACAGTGACACACGGGGAGATGAGGGGACAGTAATGACAGTAACACACGGGGAGATGAGGGGACAGTAATGACAGTAACACACGGGGAGATGAGGGGACAGTAATGACAGTGACACACGGGGAGATGAGGGGACAGTAATGACAGTGACACACGGGGAGATGAGGGGACAGTAATGTGTGTGGGTCTCCTATCCCCCACAGACTGAGTATTTGGGAGCCCCTGTGGTGCAGGGAAAGGGTTAATCAGGTGAGGCTGGCAGATCGGTACATCGGCCTCCACCTACATCTGGGCCGCACCCCACCCCACTAAACAGACTGGTTCTCTGTCATCGTCCTGACAATCCCGCAGGGCCGCCCTGTTAAGTAGGACAGGTGGGCGCACACCCCTCCGCCTTCCTGGTACGTGCTCCCCCCTCCACACCCTGCTCACCGTGTGCTTATATACCACAGGGAAATACAAAACAGCCTCCTTATTAGTGTTACACCGGACACATGCCATCCACTGCTGCGCCATGTCCCAGAATGCACCTTGCCCGGAGTATGCCACTGACCTGACAAGAAGCAGGAACGCACTTATGTCCCCCTATATCATATATGACGTCACATTCACCCCCTGGTCTATAATGTACACCGTCACATTCACCCCCTGGTCTATAGTATACACCGTCACATTCACCCCTGGTCTATAGTGTACACCGTCACATTCACCCCCTGGTCTATAGTGTACACCGTCACATTCACCCCCTGGTCTATAGTGTACACCGTCACATTCACCCCCTGGTCTATAGTGTACACCGTCACATTCACCCCCTGGTCTATAGTGTACACCGTCACATTCACCCCCTGGTCTATAGTGTACACCGTCACATTCACCCCCTGGTCTATAGTGTACACCGTCACATTCACCCCCTGGACTATAGTGTACACCGTCACATTCACCCCCTGGTCTATAGTGTACACCGTCACATTCACCCCCTGGTCTATAATGTACACCGTCACATTCACCCCCTGGTCTATAGTGTACACCGTCACATTCACCCCCTGGTCTATAGTGTACACCGTCACATTCACCCCCTGGTCTATAGTGTACACCGTCACATTCACCCCCTGGTCTATAGTGTACACCGTCACATTCACCCGCTGGTCTATAGTGTACACCGTCACATTCACCCCCTGGACTATAATGTACACAGTCACATTCACCCCCTGGTCTATAGCGTACACCGTCACATTCACCCCTTGGTCTATAACGTACACCGTCACATTTACCCCCTGGTCTATAACGTACACCGTCACATTCACCCCCTGGTCTATAGCGTACACCGTCACATTCACCCCCTGGTCTATAGCGTACACCGTCACATTCACCCCCTGGTCTATAACGTACACCGTCACATTCACCCCCTGGTCTATAGTGTACACCGTCACATTCACCCCCTGGTCTATAGTGTACACCGTCACATTCACCCCCTGGTCTATAACGTACACCGTCACATTCACCCCCTGGTCTATAACGTACACTGTCACATTCACCCCCCGGTTTATAGTGTACACCGTCACATTCACCCCCTGGTCTACATTCACCCCCTGGTCTATAACGTACACCGTCACATTCACCCCCTGGTCTATAGCGTACACCGTCACATTCACCCCCTGGTCTATAGTGTACACCGTCACATTCACCCCCTGGTCTATAGTGTACACCGTCACATTCACCCCTGGTCTATAATGTACACCGTCACATTCACCCCCTGGTCTATAATGTACACCGTCACATTCACCCCCTGGTCTATAGTGTACACCGTCACATTCACCCCCTGGTCTATAATGTACACCGTCACATTCACCCCCTGGTCTATAATGTACACCGTCACATTCACCCCCTGGTCTATAGTGTACATCGTCACATTCACCCCCTGGTCTATAATGTACACCGTCACATTCACCCCCTGGTCTATAATGTACACCGTCACATTCACCCCCTGGTCTATAATGTACACCGTCACATTCACCCCCTGGTCTATAGCGTACACCGTCACATTCACCCCCTGGTCTATAATGTACACCGTCACATTCACCCCCTGGACTATAGTGTACACTGTCACATTCACCCCCTGGTCTATAGTGTACACCGTCACATTCACCCCCTGGTCTACATTCACCCCCTGGTCTATAATGTACACCGTCACATTCACCCCCTGGTCTATAGTGTACACCGTCACATTCACCCCCTGGTCTATAATTTACACCGTCACATTCACCCCCTGGTCTATAATTTACACCGTCACATTCACCCCCTGGTCTATATTGTACACCGTCACGTTCACCCCGTTGTACAAAGTACAATGCAGCGTTCACCCCCACCTCTATTGTGCAAAGGAGATAAATACTTTATACATAAACGATACGGGTTGTGGGGGGGGGGGGGCACGAGAAGATCTTCAAGTTAATGCAGGAAGCTCATGAAATATGCAGACGGCGAGCGCACTCCAATCTCTGGACTACAGGCATTCTGACGTTCCGGCATCCAGGTCAAGCAGGAATTATACACTCAGGTCAGACTGGGGGGCTGGGGACATAACCTTACTCCAGGGGATACAGACAGATCACCCCCACGTACACGAATATTAGAACCAGTCACCATCTACCAAGATACTGACATAGCTCCGTCTACTGCATGGCACCACTCACAGCGATATGGGGGACACAGATTCAAATTTCTGGTTGGGAAAATGCCCCAAAATATCATCTCATCTCCACAACACAACAGAACAGCTACAACTACCGGGGCCAGCACATAGAGGGACACCTACAACTACCGGGGCCACCACATAGAGGGACGTCTACCACTACCGAGGCCACCACATAGAGGGACGTCTACCACTACCGGGGCCACCACATAGAGGGACACCTACCACTACCGAGGCCACCACATAGAGGGACACCTACCACTACCGGGGCCATCACATAGAGGGACACCTACCACTACCGAGGCCACCACATAGAGGGACATCTACAACTACCGGGGCAACCACATAGAGGGACATCTACCACTACCGGGGCCACCACATAGAGGGACAACTACCACGGCCACCACATAGAGGGACAACTACCGAGGCCACCACATAGAGGGACACCTATCACTACCGAGGCCACCACATAGAGGGACACCTACCACTACCGAGGCCACCACATAGAGGGACATCTACAACTACCGGGGCCACCACACAGAGGGACACCTACCACTACCGAGGCCACCACACAGAGGGACACCTACCACTACCGAGGCCACCACACAGAGGGACACCTACCACTACCGAGGCCACCACACAGAGGGACACCTACCACTACCGAGGCCACCACACAGAGGGACACCTACTACCGGGGCCACCACACAGAGGGACATCTACAACTACCGGGGCCACCACACAGAGGGACATCTACTACTACCGGGGCCACCACACAGAGGGACATCTACTACTACCGGGGCCACCACACAGAGGGACAGCTAGAACTACCGGGGCCACCACACAGAGGGACATCTACTATTACCGGGGCCACCACACAGAGGGACATCTACTACTACCGGGGCCAGTACACAGAGGGACATCTACAACTACCGGGGCCACCACACAGAGGGACATCTACTACTACCGGGTCACCACAGAGGGACATCTACCACTACCGGGGCCACCACATAGAGGGACATCTACCACTACCGGGGCCTCCACACAGAGGGAGGTCTACCACTACCGGGTCACCACATAGAGGGATATCTACAACTTCCGGGACATCTACAACTACCGGGGCCTCCACACAGAGGGAGGTCTACCACTACCGGGGCCATCACACAGAGGGAGGTCTACCACTACCGGGGCCTCCACATAGAAGTACGTCTACCACTACCGGGGCCTCCACATAGAGGTACGTCTACCACTACCGGGGGCACCACATAGAGGGAGGTCTACCACTACCGGGGCCAACACATAGAGGGACGTCTACTACTTCCGGGTCACCACATAGAGGGACGTCTACCACTACCGAGGCCACCACATAGAGGGACATCTACTACTACCGGGGCCACCACACAGAGGGACATCTACTACTACCGGGGCCACCACACAGAGGGACATCTACTACTACCGGGGCCACCACACAGAGGGACATCTACTACTACCGGGGCCACCACACAGAGGGACATCTACTACTACCGGGGCCACCACACAGAGGGACATCTACTACTACCGGGGCCACCACACAGAGGGACATCTACTACTACCGGGGCCATCACACAGAGGGACATCTACTACTACCGGGGTCACCACAGAGGGACATCTACTACTACCAGGTCACCACAGAGGGACATCTACCACTACCGGGGCCAGCACATAGAGGGACATCTACAACTACCGGGACATCTACAACTACCGGGGCCTCCACACAGAGGGAGGTCTACCACTACCGGGGCCATCACATAGAGGGACATCTACCACTACCGAGGCCACCACATAGAGGGACATCTACCACTACCGAGGCCACCACATAGAGGGACATCTACTACTACCGGGGCCACCACACAGAGGAACATCTACTACTACTACCGGGGCCATGACACAGAGGGAGGTCTACCACTACCGGGGCCATGACACAGAGGGAGGTCTACCACTACCGGGGCCATCACACAGAGGGAGGTCTACCACTACCGGGGCCATCACACAGAGGGAGGTCTACCACTACCGGGGCCATCACACAGAGGGAGGTCTACCACTACCGGGGCCATCACACAGAGGGAGGTCTACCACTACCGGGGCCATCACACAGAGGGAGGTCTACCACTACCGGGGCCATCACACAGAGGGACGTCTACCACTACCGGGGCCATCACATAGAGGGACATCTACTACTACCGGGGCCATCACACAGAGGGACATCTACTACTACCGGGGTCACCACAGAGGGACATCTACTACTACCGGGGTCACCACAGAGGGACATCTACTACTACCAGGTCACCACAGAGGGACATCTACCACTACCGGGGCCAGCACATAGAGGGACATCTACAACTACCGGGACATCTACAACTACCGGGGCCTCCACACAGAGGGAGGTCTACCACTACCGGGGCCATCACATAGAGGGACATCTACCACTACCGAGGCCACCACATAGAGGGACATCTACCACTACCGAGGCCACCACATAGAGGGACATCTACTACTACCGGGGCCACCACACAGAGGAACATCTACTACTACTACCGGGGCCATCACACAGAGGGACGTCTACCACTACCGGGGCCATGACACAGAGGGAGGTCTACCACTACCGGGGCCATCACACAGAGGGAGGTCTACCACTACCGGGGCCATCACACAGAGGGAGGTCTACCACTACCGGGGCCATGACACAGAGGGAGGTCTACCACTACCGGGGCCATGACACAGAGGGAGGTCTACCACTACCGGGGCCCTGACACAGAGGGAGGTCTACCACTACCGGGGCCATCACACAGAGGGAGGTCTACCACTACCGGGGCCATCACACAGAGGGAGGTCTACCACTACCGGGGCCATCACACAGAGGGAGGTCTACCACTACCGGGGCCATCACACAGAGGGAGGTCTACCACTACCGGGGCCATCACACAGAGGGACGTCTACCACTACCGGGGCCATCACACAGAGGGACGTCTACCACTACCGGGGCCATCACACAGAGGGACGTCTACCACTACCGGGGCCATCACACAGAGGGACGTCTACCACTACCGGGGCCATCACACAGAGGGAGGTCTACCACTACCGGGGCCACCACATAGAAGGAGGTCTACAACATGCCACACAAACACCAGCACCACCATTCATAGACATCATCTTACTATATGGAATTACACCAGAACTGGGGAGAAGTTGGGGTCAGTTTTGAACCAGGTGACAGAAGATGGCACTAGCAGCTGATGAATTGGCAGGGTGACCTCAAGGTGCTCATGCAACATCTGAGTGTATTGCATGGTGCAGGCAGCAGCTGGAGGTCCCCAGGCCCCAGTATAATGAGAGCATCTCCCTCTGTTGAACGATTTCTCTCCCATTTCATCATCTGTAATATCCCTCTCCCCGGGGACCCCAGACATAGCCGACCAGGTCCTAGGGTTCACTCACAAGGATCCCGGGGACGTCACACACAGGACATGGCCGCCAAGCTCTGCAGACTGGACAAGTCCAGAACTGCTACAGAGGACAAGAGCGGCACCCCCACACATCGGCCTCCTGCCCCGAGACCCCGCAGTACTGCAAGGGAAGGGGCTACAAATGTCACCCGAGCATGGGAACGTACATTCTGCTGCCAACGTGCTCGTAACCCCGGCCGGACTCCAGCCAATGTCTAACCAAACCGGACACACCAGGTACTCACTGCCCCTGGACCACCTCTGGTTGCCCCTCATTAACCCCTTCCTAAAAGACACCTGCAAGTAGCAGAGTGGAGAGGCTTCCCCACACAGCTGGATGACAATAGTGCGGGGGCACCCACATGTGAACTGTACTACTCCCCAATAACCCCTCGTAGGTCCCAGCCGGACTGCTAGCCGAGAACATACTTGACCTCACGGGTTGCAGCACGTCACTATCTGGGCACGAAGCTCTACTTATCCTGAGCCTCCAGGTCTATGAATAGAATGTCAGGACTACAGTTAAGACTGACACATACAGTAAGAGAGAGGGAGGTGTAACTCTACACAACGCTGCCATTCCGTGTCCGTGGAAAGCTGGGTGACAGCGTCAACGTTCAGTGTCATAGTAGCGGCTGTCACACACAGGCAGGGTGACTCAGGTCCCAGTCCTCACAGCAGTTTATGGCATATTTATATCCATCTCCACCCTCGGAGCGGAGCGGTGAGTAGTGGGTCATTAGCGCCGCACACCCGCCTCCTTAATCCCTGCTCCGAACGCAAGCGAAAAAAACGAAAATTAAAATGACGAGACGAAGATCTAAACACAAAGTCACCTGGAGGAATGTGCAGCATCAGAATGTGACTCGTCCAGTCAACGTAAGCACCTGCGCAGGGGCCCCCGGGCTCCTCCAACGTCAACACCGCAAGAAATCACCAACTCCCACCATACAGGGGGCATCCCGGGCCACAGAGCTGACACTTTACCAGCACAAATCAGATGAGTCAGCAGGTGGAGCCGGAGAGGTCGTCCTGTCTGTAATTATCAGCCGCTCGTTATCACTCATACAGCCGGGACATTGAACCCAACCTCAGAGCAGCGCTCACAGGGGTCCCACCCGTGTATCCTGAGGGTCCAGCCCCACTGAGCACAGCGAGATCTGTCAACACACGAGACGCCTGCTGTGCCTTTAAGACTTCTGTCAGTTTGGAACTTCCTTATCTGTGGGCTGGAGGGTGTGAGGGACCTCCAGAGCCAGTACACACACTATATATCACACACAGGAGCGGCACACACACACTATATATCACACACAGGAGCGGCACACACACTATATATCACACACAGGAGCGACACACACACACTATATATCACACACAGGAGCGGCACACACACTATATATCACACACAGGAGCGACACACACACACTATATATCACACACAGGAGCGGCACACACACTATATATCACACACAGGAGCGGCACACACACACTATATATCACACACAGGAGCGACACACACTATATATCACAAATAGGAGCGGCACACACACTATATATCACACACAGGAGCGGCACACACACACTATATATCACACACAGGAGCGGCACACACACTATATATCACACACAGGAGCGGCACACACACACTATATATCACACACAGGAGCGGCACACACACTATATATCACACACAGGAGCGACACACACACACACTATATATCACAAATAGGAGCGGCACACACACTATATATCACACACAGGAGCGGCACACACACACACACTATATATCACACACAGGAGCGGCACACACACACTATATATCACACACAGGAGCGGCACACACACTATATATCACACACAGGAGCGACACACACACTATATATCACACACAGGAGCGACACACACACACTATATATCACACACAGGAGCGGCACACACACACTATATATCACACACAGGAGCGGCACACACACTATATATCACACACAGGAGTGACACACACACTATATATCACACACAGGAGCGGCACACACACAGGAGCGACACACACACTATATATCACACAGGAGCGGCACACACTATATATCACACACAGGAGCGGCACACACACACTATATATCACACACACTATATATCACACACAGGAGCGGCACACACACTATATATCACACACAGGAGCGACACACTATATATCACACACAGGAGTGACACACTCACACACTATATATCACACACAGGAGCGGCACACACACTATATATCACACACACAGGAGTGACACACACACACACACACACACACACACACACACTACACTACACTATATATCACACACAGGAGCGGCACACACACACTATATATCACATACAGCACTGGTGTATATATACCACATACAGGACCAGTATACACACCGTATATATCACATACAGTGCCAGCATACACACAATATACATCACATACAGGGCCGGTATACACACAGTATACATCACATACAGGGCCGGTATACACACAGTATATAGCCCATACAGGGCCAGTAAACATCACATACAGGACAGGTTTACACACACTATATATCACATACAGGATCGGTATACACACAGTATACATCACATACGGGACCGGTATACACACAGTATATATCACATACAGGGCCAGTATACACACAGTATAGATCACATACAGGGCCAGTATACACATACTATATATCAAATACAGGGTTAGTATATATCACATACAGGACCGGTATACACACAGTATATATCACATACAGGATCGGTATACACACAGTATACATCACATACAGGGCCAGTATACACACAGTATAGATCACATACAGGGCCAGTATACACATACTATATATCAAATACAGGGTTAGTATATATCACATACAGGACCAGTATACACACAGTATATATCACATACAGGGCCGGTATACACACAGTATATATATCACATACAGGGCCGGTATACACACAGTATATATCACATACAGGACCGGTATACACACAGTATATATCACATACAGGACCAGCATACATCACATACAGGACCAGCATACATCACATACAGGACCAGCATACATCACATACAGGACCAGCATACATCACATACAGGACCAGCATACATCACATACAGGACCAGCATACATCACATACAGGACCAGCATACATCACATACAGGACTGGTTTACACACACTATATATCACATAAAGGATCGGTATACACACAGTATACATCACATAAAGGATCGGTATACACACAGTATACATCACATACGGGACCGGTATACAGCCAGTACACGTCCCATACAGGGCCAGTACACGTCCCATACAGGGCCAGTACACGTCCCATACAGGGCCAGTACACGTCCCATACAGGGCCAGTACACGTCCCATACAGGGCCAGTACACGTCCCATACAGGGCCAGTACACGTCCCATACAGGGCCAGTACACGTCCCATACAGGGCCAGTACACACACAGAATATATCACATACAGTACCGGTGTATATACACAGTATATATCCTATACAGGACCGGTATACACACCGTATATATCACATACAGGGCCGGTATATACACACAGTATATATCACATACAGGGCCGGTATACACACAGTATATATCACATACAGGGCCGGTATACACACAGTATATATCACATACAGGATCGGTATACACACAGTATATATCACATACAGGATTGGTATATACACACAGTATATATCACATACAGGGCCGGTATACACACAGTATATATCACATATAGGACCGGTATACACACAGTATATATCACATACAGGACCAGTATACACACAGTATACATATATATCAGTATATACACACAGTATATATCACATACAGGACCGGTATACACACAGTATATATCACATACAGGGCCGGTATATACACACAGTATATTTCACATACAGGACCGGTATATATACAGTATATATCACATACAGGGCCGGTATATACACACAGTATATATCACATACAGGACTAGTATAAACACAGTATATATCACATACAGGGCCGGTATACACACATTATATATATCACATACAGGGCCGGTATACACACAGTATATATCACATACAGGATCAGTATATACACACAGTATATATCACATACAGGACCGGTATACACGCAGTATATATCACATACAGGACTGGTATATACACAGTATATATCACATACAGGACCGGTATATACACACAGTATATATCACATACAGGACCGGTATACACACAGTATATATCACATACAGGGCCGGTATACACACAGTATATATCACATACAGGACCGGTATATACACAGTATATATCACATACAGGGCCGGTATACACACAGTATATATCACATACAGGACCGGTATATACACACAGTATATATCACATACAGGGCCAGTATACACACAGTATATATCACATACAGGGCCAGTATACACACAGTATATATCACATACAGGGCCGGTATACACACAGTATATATCACATACAGGACTAGTATAAACACAGTATATATCACATACAGAACCGGTATACACACAGTATATATCACATACAGGACCGGTATATACACAGTATATATATCACATACAGGGCCGGTATACACACAGTATATATATCACATACAGGGCCGGTATACACACAGTATATATATCACATACAGGGCCAGTATACACACAGTATATATCACATACAGGGCCGGTATACACACAGTATATATCACATACAGGACTAGTATAAACACAGTATATATATCACATACAGGGCCGGTATACACACAGTATATATATCACATACAGGGCCGGTATACACACACAGTATATATCACATACAGGATCGGTATACACACAGTATATATCACATACAGTATATATATCTATCACATACAGGGCCGGTATACACACAGTATATATCACATACAGGGCCGGTATACACACAGTATATATATCACATACAGGGCCGGTATACACACAGTATATATATCACATACAGGACCGGTATATACACACAGTATATATATCACATACAGGACCGGTATACACACAGTATATATAATCACATACAGGACCGGTATACACACAGTATATATATAATCACATACAGGACCGGTATACACACAGTATATATCACATACAGGATCAGTATACACACAGTATATATCACATACAGGATCGGTATATATCACATACAGGGCCGGTATACACACAGTATATATCACATACAGGATCAGTATACACACAGTATATATATCACATACAGGGCCGGTATATACACACAGTATATATATCACATACAGGGCCGGTATACACACACAGTATATATAATCACATACAGGACCGGTATACACACAGTATATATAATCACATACAGGACCGGTATACACACAGTATATATAATCACATACAGGACCGGTATACACACAGTATATATCACATACAGGATCAGTATACACACAGTATATATCACATACAGGATCGGTATATATCACATACAGGGCCGGTATACACACAGTATATATCACATACAGGATCAGTATACACACAGTATATATCACATACAGGATCAGTATACACACAGTATATATATCACATACAGGGCCGGTATATACACACAGTATATATATCACATACAGGGCCGGTATACACACAGTATATATAATCACATACAGGACCGGTATACACACAGTATATATAATCACATACAGGACCGGTATACACACAGTATATATCACATACAGGATCGGTATATATCACATACAGGGCCGGTATACACACAGTATATATCACATACAGGACCGGTATACACACAGTATATATCACATACAGGATCAGTATACACACAGTATATATCACATACAGGACCGGTATACACACAGTATATATCACATACAGGACCGGTATATACACACAGTATATATCACATACAGGATCAGTATATATCACATACAGGATCAGTATATATCACATACAGGACCGGTATACACACAGTATATATCACATACAGGGCCGGTATACACACAGTATATATCACATACAGGGCCGGTATACACACAGTATATATCACATACAGGACCGGTATACACACAGTATATATCACATACAGGACCGGTATACACACAGTATATATATCACATACAGGACCGGTATACACACAGTATATATATCACATACAGGATCAGTATATACACACAGTATATATCACATACAGGGCCGGTATACACACAGTATATATCACATACAGGACCGGTATATACACACAGTATATATCACATACAGGGCCCGTATACACACAGTATATATATCACATACAGGACCGGTATACACACAGTATATATATCACATACAGGACCGGTATACACACAGTATATATCACATACAGGACCGGTATATACACACAGTATATATCACATACAGGGCCCGTATACACAGTATATATCACATACACACATATATATATATATATATATGTTTGTGTGTGTGTGTGACGGACACTTTTAACCCCGTTAGTCCAGGCAGTAATTACACGGCAGCGTCTTACCACTGGTACAAGGAGCTTGCAATCATTCAGGGTTCGGTGGCGTCACATGTCTATAGGGGGGGTGGATTCTGTGTCCTCCCCCATAAATCCACAGCGACCTCCATAATTACAGACCCCTCTCCGGCTGCCGTCAGCAAGGAAAGCCGGGATTATCATGAGCAGGTTTAACCGCGCAGGGAGGGGCGGCCATTGAAAGGTGACGGGGGGGGGGGGGGGGCTTCATTAACCCTTTCTGCAGCTCTTACCTGTCCGTCACGTCGTCCACCCCGACATTATAATAATACGCCGCTGTAATATAACTGACCGCACCGGAGGCTCCACCCACAGCGACATAATGAGTGCAAGCTCCGGGGGTGACAGACCGCAGCGTATAACATAGCACATGACAAGTGACAGGACGGTCCATGCTGGGGGGGGTCTCACAATAATGAGGGGTACACAGACATAGGGGGCTCTCCTGATGACGGGGTGTGTATATATATATACACACACACACACACACACACACAGGACGGGACATGTGCAGGTGATGAGATGGCGGTGATGATGTCATGTCGGGGGGCTCCCTTCATGACGGTGTACATATATATATACAGGACGGGACATGCGGAGGTGATGAGATGGCGGTGACAGATGTCACCCTGCCGGCGGGCACTGATTGTCGGGGGTCTCTCCATGACGGGGTGTATATATATATATATATGTATATACAGGACGGGACATGCGGAGGTGATGAGATGGCGGTGAGATGTCACCCTGCCGGCGGGCACTGATTGTCGGGGGGCTCCTCATGACGGGGTGTATATATATATATACAGGACGGGACATGTGCAGGTGATGAGATGGCGGTGACAGATGTCACCCTGCCGGCGGGCACTGATTGTCGGGGGTCTCTCCATAACGGGGTGTATATATATATATATATATATATGTATACACAGGACGGGACATGCGGAGGTGATGAGATGGCGGTGAGATGTCACCCTGCCGGCGGGCACTGATTGTCGGGGGTCTCTCCATAACGGGGTGTATATATATATATATACACAGGACGGGACATGTGCAGGTGATGAGATGGCGGTGATGAGATGGCGGTGACAGATGTCACCCTGCCGGCGGGCACTGATTGTCGGGGGGCTCTCAGCACTCACCTGCTCCGCAGTGACAGATGCAGTCCGGATTAGGGGGTCCAGGCTCGGTGCCCTCTCGTCCTCTGCTCCTTCTTCCTGCTGGCTGGGTGGGCTCTGGATGCAGGAAGCTGCCTGCTCTCCCCCTCCCTCCCCAGCCTGTCACACCTGTCCTGTCCCCTCCCAGCCTCACCTGTCCCTGGATACAGCTACACCCAGCAGACACTTCCTGGATCCCAGCTGCCCCAGCCCCCTCTACCTGGCCTGAGCAGCCAATGAGAGAAGACAGCCCCCCACCCAGGACCTCCCCCCTCCCACCTGCCACAGGTTGTCACAGACTCCTCCCTGCCACCTTTAAACTCTGCCCAGCTGCCATCCTCATGGGGCCACCTTAACTGACAACCAGGAAGTGCTCTTCAGCCTGCAGCGCGTTCATTGGGCAAGACGGGGGCTGGACCGGATAAAAACCCGCACTGTGATTGGCGCCAGCTACTGGCTGTCAGTGGAAAGGGCGGAGCTACAAGGAAGATGACGGTAGAACTTCTGCTTTCTCTTAAAGCGGCAACAAAAAGAAAACTGACAGGACGGAAGGCGGGAGAGTGACCAGCACAGACAGACCGTGACACCCCGGGGCCACCGTGCTCCCCCGGCTCCTGACCCCTACAGGGGCCCCACAAAACAGAGGAGTCAGTGATTATACAGGGGCCACCGTGCTCCCCCGGCTCCTGACCCCTACAGGGGCCCCACAAAACAGGAGTCAGTGATTATACAGGGGCCACCGTGCTCCCCCGGCTCCTGACCCCTACAGGGGCCCCGCAAAACAGAGGTGTCAGTGATTATACAGGGGCCCCACATATCAGGTGTCAGTGATTATACAGGGGCCCCACAGAGCAGAGATGTCAGTGATTATACAGGGGCCCACAGATCAGAGGTGTCTGTAATTATACAGGGGCCCCACATATCAGGGGTGTCAGTCATACAGGGGCCCCACAGATCAGAGGTGTCAGTCATTATACAGGGGCCCCACAGATCAGAGGTGTCAGTCATTATACAGGGGCCCCACAGATCAGAGGTGTCAGTCATTATACAGGGGCCCCGCAGAACAGAGGTGTCAGTGATTATACAGGGGCCCCACAGATCAGAGGTGTCAGTCATTATACAGGGGCCCCACATATCAGAGATGTCTGTAATTATACAGGGGCCCCACATATCAGAGGTGTCAGTCATTATACAGGGGCCCCACATATCAGAGGTGGCAGTCATTATACAGGGGCCCCACATATCAGAGGTGTCAGTCATTATACAGGGGCCCCACATATCAGAGGTGTCAGTCATTATACAGGGGCCCCACATATCAGAGGTGTCAGTGATTATACAGGGGCCCCACAAATAAGGGGTGTCAGTCATTATACAGGGGCCCCACATATCAGAGGTGTCAGTGATTATACAGGGGCCCACATATCAGAAGTGTCAGTGATTATACAGGGGCCCCACATATCAGAGGTGTCAGTGATTATACAGGGGCCCACAGATCAGAGGTGTCAGTGATTATACAGGGGCCCCACATATCAGAGGTGTCAGTCATTATACAGGGGCCCCGCAGAACAGAGGAGTCAGTCATTATACAGGGGCCCACAGATCAGAGGTGTCAGTGATTATACAGGGGCCCCACATATCAGAGGTGTCAGTGATTATACAGGGGCCCACATATCAGAAGTGTCAGTGATTATACAGGGGCCCCACATATCAGAGGTGTCAGTGATTATACAGGGGCCCACAGATCAGAGGTGTCAGTGATTATACAGGGGCCCCACATATCAGAGGTGTCAGTCATTATACAGGGGCCCCGCAGAACAGAGGAGTCAGTCATTATACAGGGGCCCACAGATCAGAGGTGTCAGTGATTATACAGGGGCCCCACATATCAGAGGTGTCAGTGATTATACAGGGGCCCACATATCAGAGGTGTCAGTGATTATACAGGGGCCCCACATATCAGAGGTGTCAGTGATTATACAGGGGCCCACAGATCAGAGGTGTCAGTGATTATACAGGGGCCCCACATATCAGAGGTGTCAGTCATTATACAGGGGCCCCGCAGAACAGAGTAGTCAGTCATTATACAGGGGCCCACAGATCAGAGGTGTCAGTGATTATACAGGGGCCCCACAGATCAGAGGAGTCAGTCATTATACAGGGGCCCACAGATCAGAAGTGTCAGTGATTATACAGGGGCCCCACAGATCAGAGGTGTCAGTCATTATACAGGGGCCCCACATATCAGAGGTGTCAGTCATTATACAGGGGCCCTGCAGAACAGAGGTGTCAGTGATTATACAGGGGCCCCACAGATCAGAGGTGTCAGTCATTATACAGGGGCCCCACATATCAGAGATGTCTGTAATTATACAGGGGCCCCACATATCAGAGGTGTCAGTCATTATACAGGGGCCCCACATATCAGAGGTGGCAGTCATTATACAGGGGCCCCACATATCAGAGGTGTCAGTCATTATACAGGGGCCCCACATATCAGAGGTGTCAGTGATTATACAGGGGCCCCACAAATAAGGGGTGTCAGTCATTATACAGGGGCCCCACATATCAGAGGTGTCAGTGATTATACAGGGGCCCACATATCAGAAGTGTCAGTGATTATACAGGGGCCCCACATATCAGAGGTGTCAGTGATTATACAGGGGCCCACAGATCAGAGGTGTCAGTGATTATACAGGGGCCCCACATATCAGAGGTGTCAGTCATTATACAGGGGCCCCGCAGAACAGAGGAGTCAGTCATTATACAGGGGCCCACAGATCAGAGGTGTCAGTGATTATACAGGGGCCCCACATATCAGAGGTGTCAGTGATTATACAGGGGCCCACATATCAGAGGTGTCAGTGATTATACAGGGGCCCCACATATCAGAGGTGTCAGTGATTATACAGGGGCCCACAGATCAGAGGTGTCAGTGATTATACAGGGGCCCCACATATCAGAGGTGTCAGTCATTATACAGGGGCCCCGCAGAACAGAGTAGTCAGTCATTATACAGGGGCCCACAGATCAGAGGTGTCAGTGATTATACAGGGGCCCCACAGATCAGAGGAGTCAGTCATTATACAGGGGCCCACAGATCAGAAGTGTCAGTGATTATACAGGGGCCCCACAGATCAGAGGTGTCAGTCATTATACAGGGGCCCCACATATCAGAGGTGTCAGTCATTATACAGGGGCCCCACAGATCAGAGGTGTCAGTGATTATACAGGGGCCCCACAGATCAGAGGAGTCAGTCATTATACAGGGGCCCACAGATCAGAAGTGTCAGTGATTATACAGGGGCCCACAGATCAGAGGTGTCAGTCATTATACAGGGGCCCCACAGATCAGAGGTGTCAGTGATTATACAGTGGCCCCACATATCAGAGATGTCAGTGATTATACAGGGGCCCCACAGATCAGAGGTGTCAGTGATTATACAGGGGCCCACAGATCAGAGGTGTCAGTGATTATACAGGGGCCCCACATATCAGAAGTGTCAGTGATTATACAGGGGCCCCACATATCAGAGGTGTCAGTGATTATACAGGGGCCCCACATATCAGAGGTGTCAGTGATTATACAGGGGCCCACAGATCAGAGGTGTCAGTGATTATACAGGGGCCCCACAGATCATAGGTGTCAGTCATTATACAGGGGCCCCACATATCAGAGGTGTCAGTGATTATACAGGGGCCCCACAAATAAGGGTTGTCAGTCATTATACAGGGGCCCCACATATCAGATGTGTCAGTGATTATACAGGGGCCCACATATCAGAGGTGTCAGTGATTATACAGGGGCCCCACATCTCAGGTGTCAGTGATTATACAGGGGCCCACAGATCAGAGGTGTCAGTGATTATACAGGGGCCCCACATATCAGAGGTGTCAGTCATTATACAGGGGCCCCACATATCAGAGGTGTCAGTCATTATACAGGGGCCCCACATATCAGAGGTGTCAGTCATTATACAGGGGCCCACAGATCAGAGGTGTCAGTGATTATACAGGGGCCCACAGATCAGAGGAGTCAGTGATTATACAGGGGCCCCACAAATAAGGGGTGTCAGTCATTATACAGGGGCCCCACATATCAGAGGTGTCAGTGATTATACAGGGGCCCACATATCAGAAGTGTCAGTGATTATACAGGGGCCCCACATATCAGAGGTGTCAGTGATTATACAGGGGCCCACAGATCAGAGGTGTCAGTGATTATACAGGGGCCCCACATATCAGAAGTGTCAGTGATTATACAGGGGCCCCACATATCAGAGGTGTCAGTGATTATACAGGGGCCCCACATATCAGAGGTGTCAGTGATTATACAGGGGCCCACAGATCAGAGGTGTCAGTGATTATACAGGGGCCCCACAGATCATAGGTGTCAGTCATTATACAGGGGCCCCACATATCAGAGGTGTCAGTGATTATACAGGGGCCCCACAAATAAGGGTTGTCAGTCATTATACAGGGGCCCCACATATCAGATGTGTCAGTGATTATACAGGGGCCCACATATCAGAGGTGTCAGTGATTATACAGGGGCCCCACATCTCAGGTGTCAGTGATTATACAGGGGCCCACAGATCAGAGGTGTCAGTGATTATACAGGGGCCCCACATATCAGAGGTGTCAGTCATTATACAGGGGCCCCACATATCAGAGGTGTCAGTCATTATACAGGGGCCCCACATATCAGAGGTGTCAGTCATTATACAGGGGCCCACAGATCAGAGGTGTCAGTGATTATACAGGGGCCCACAGATCAGAGGAGTCAGTGATTATACAGGGGCCCCACAAATAAGGGGTGTCAGTCATTATACAGGGGCCCCACATATCAGAGGTGTCAGTGATTATACAGGGGCCCACATATCAGAAGTGTCAGTGATTATACAGGGGCCCCACATATCAGAGGTGTCAGTGATTATACAGGGGCCCACAGATCAGAGGTGTCAGTGATTATACAGGGGCCCCACATATCAGAGGTGTCAGTCATTATACAGGGGCCCCACATATCAGAGGTGTCAGTCATTATACAGGGGCCCACAGATCAGAGGTGTCAGTCATTATACAGGGGCCCCACATATCAGAGGTGTCAGTGATTATACAGGGGCCCCACATATCAGAGGTGTCAGTCATTATACAGGGGCCCCACAGATCAAAGGTGTCAGTCATACAGGGGCCCCGCAGAACAGAGGAGTCAGTCATTATACAGGGGCCCACAGATCAGAGGTGTCAGTGATTATACAGGGGCCCACATATCAGAGGAGTCAGTCATTATACAGAGGCCCACAGATCAAAAGGTGTCAGTCATACAGGGGCCCCGCAGAACAGAGGAGTCAGTCATTATACAGGGGCCCACAGATCAGAGGTGTCAGTCATTATACAGGAGCCCACAGATCAGAGGTGTCAGTCATTATACAGGGGCCCCACAGTACAGAGGTGTCAGTGATTATACAGGGGCCCCACATATCAGAGGTGTCAGTCATTATACAGGGGCCCCACAGATCAAAGGTGTCAGTCATACAGGGGCCCCGCAGAACAGAGGAGTCAGTCATTATACAGGGGCCCACAGATCAGAGGTGTCAGTGATTATACAGGGCCCCCACAGATCAGAGGAGTCAGTCATTATACAGGGGCCCACAGATCAGAAGTGTCAGTGATTATACAGGGGCCCACAGATCAGAGGTGTCAGTCATTATACAGGGGCCCCACAGATCAGAGGTGTCAGTGATTATACAGGGGCCCCGCAGAACAGAGGTGTCAGTGATTATACAGTGGCCCCACATATCAGAGATGTCAGTGATTATACAGGGGCCCCACAGATCAGAGGTGTCAGTGATTATACAGGGGCCCACAGATCAGAGGTGTCAGTGATTATACAGGGGCCCCACAGATCAGATGTGTCAGTCATTATACAGGGGCCCCACATATCAGAGGTGTCAGTGATTATACAGGGGCCCCACATATCAGAGGTGTCAGTGATTATACAGGGGCCCCACATATCAGAGTTGTCAGTGATTATACAGGGGCCCCACATATCAGAGGTGTCAGTGATTATACAGGGGCCCACAGATCAGAGGTGTCAGTCATTATACAGGGGCCCACAGATCAGAGGTGTCAGTGATTATACAGGGGCCCCACAGATCAGAGGTGTCAGTGATTATACAGGGGCCCCACAGATCAGAGGTGTCAGTGATTATACAGGGGCCCCGCAGAACAGAGGTGTCAGTGATTATACAGTGGCCCCACATATCAGAGATGTCAGTGATTATACAGGGGCCCACAGATCGGAGGTGTCAGTGATTATACAGGGGCCCACAGATCAGGTGTCAGTGATTATACAGGGGCCCCACAGATCAGAGGTGTCAGTCATTATACAGGGGCCCCACATATCAGACGTGTCAGTGATTATACAGGGGCCCCACATATCAGAGGTGTCAGTGATTATACAGGGGCCCCACATATCAGAGGTGTCAGTGATTATACAGGGGCCCCACATATCAGAGGTGTCAGTGATTATACAGGGGCCCACAGATCAGAGGTGTCAGTCATTATACAGGGGCCCACAGATCAGAGGTGTCAGTGATTATACAGGGGCCCCACATATCAGAGGTGTCAGTGATTATACAGGGGCCCACAGATCAGAGGTGTCAGTCATTATACAGGGGCCCCACATATCAGAGGTGTCAGCCATTATACAGGGGCCCCACATATCAGAGGTGTCAGTGATTATACAGGGGCCCCACAGATCAGAGGAGTCAGTGATTATACAGGGGCCCCACAGATCAGAGGTGTCAGTGATTATACAGGGGCCCCACAGATCAGAGATGTCAGTGATTATACAGGGGCCCCACAGATCAGAGGTGTCAGTCATTATACAGGGGCCCCACATATCAGAGGTGTCAGTCATTATACAGGGGCCCCACAGATCAGAGGAGTCAGTCATTATACAGGGCCCCCACAGATCAGAGGTGTCAGTGATTATACAGGGGCCCACAGATCAGAGAAGTCAGTCATTATACAGGGGCCCCACAGGCCAGGCGTGTCAGTATCCCCCTTGTGAACATGTGACTGCAGTGTCAGGTGATGATGTCACCGCGTTGTGATGTCACTTATAGAGGATAGTATGGGAGATCATGTTTGGGTCTGCAGTGACTGATCCCTGTGAAATAAGTGTCCCCTCCAGTGGCTCCTGATCCTGTCCCCCTGAGGGGTGACGGCAGGGCCCCAGTATAGTGCAAGTGATTAGCACTGAGGCTCTTTGGTATGGCTTGTCTGCAGAGCTTGCACTCTGTTAATATGGACATGCCACAGGCTGGATATACAGACACAGCACTGCGCCCGGTTCTGACACATCTTATAATGATCCCCTCCCCCACAGGAACTGACAGGGAGGGATTACAGGACGGACCTGTTCAGCAGCATCCCCTCCATCCAACAAGTCTCCCCTCCCCCCAACTACCCGCTGGGCACAACAACCTGCCCTGTCTCCACCCTCACCTGATCTCACCCACCTGACTGCAGGTGCCAGCCCTCTGCCACACAAACAAGCCAGAATACAGGGCGAGACCCTACACAGTCACCTGTACACATAGAACAAACAATCATGTGAAAAAGTAAGTGCCCCCCTATGTAAAGTCCTATGTTTGTTACCTCTGCAGTCCCAGAATACAGACAAAGGAACGGAGAACAAATGTTCTGTATGGCACAAAATCCCCAGATCTGCCATCTCCTGTAGAATAAGTGTCCCCTACATTAGACGCAGGTGCAGCAGACCCTGGGCAGAGAGATCTCGGAGGAAGCGTCTTATTCCTCCTCAGACTTGTAGTTTGAGGCCTGGAGCCACAGAGATCTCTGAGGCTTCACATAGAAGGTTCTCGAGGCCGAGGAGTCTGGAGACTATTGTCATCAATCCTTCCACTGGCCAGAAGATCATCTACAAGTGGAGGAGACGTCACACAACTTCTCCGCAACATCCCAGCAAGATCAGTCCCAGAGCAGAAGATACTGGAGGACGTCCATAAGAAGCCAGAACTTCATCTCAGGACCTACAGGACACTCTCACCACTAAGGGGGTCACAGTGCAGGAGGCAACCACTAGACAGAGACTACACACATCTGCATAAGAGGTGCCAGGAGGAGACAACCACTGTCCAGAAGATCATCTACAAGTGGAGGAGACGTCACACAACTTCTCCGCAACATCCCAGCAAGATCAGTCCCAGAGCAGAAGATACTGGAGGACGTCCATAAGAAGCCAGAACTTCATCTCAGGACCTACAGGACACTCTCACCACTAAGGGGGTCACAGTGCAGGAGGCAACCACTAGACAGAGACTGCACACATCTACATAAGAGGTGCCAGGAGGAGACCACCACCGTCCAGAAGATCATCTACAAGTGGAGGAGACATCACACAACTTCTCCACAACATCCCAGCAAGATCAGTCCCAGAGCAGAAGATACTGGAGGACGTCCAAAAGAAGCCAGAACTTCATCCCAGGACCTACAGGACTCTCACCACTAAGAAGGTCACAGTGCAGGAGGCAACCACTAGACAGAGACTGCACACATCTGCATAAGAGGTGCCAGGAGGAGACAACCACTGTCCAGAAGATCATCTACAAGTGGAGGAGACGTCACACAACTTCTCCACAACATCCCAGCAAGATCAGTCCCAGAGCAGAAGATACTGGAGGACGTCCAAAAGAAGCCAGAACTTCATCCCAGGACCTACAGGACTCTCACCACTAAGAAGGTCACAGTGCAGGAGGCAACCACTAGACAGAGACTGCACACATCTGCATAAGAGGTGCCAGGAGGAGACAACCACTGTCCAGAAGATCATCTACAAGTGGAGGAGACGTCACACAACTTCTCCACAACATCCCAGCAAGATCAGTCCCAGAGCAGAAGATACTGGAGGACGTCCAAAAGAAGCCAGAACTTCATCCCAGGACCTACAGAACTCTCACCACTAAGAAGGTCACAGTGCAGGAGGCAACCACTAGACAGAGACTGCACACATCTGCATAAGAGGTGCCAGGAGGAGACAACCACTGTCCAGAAGATCATCTACAAGTGGAGGAGACGTCACACAACTTCTCCACAACATCCCAGCAAGATCAGTCCCAGAGCAGAAGATACTGGAGGACGTCCAAAAGAAGCCAGAACTTCATCCCAGGACCTACAGGACTCTCACCACTAAGAAGGTCACAGTGCAGGAGGCAACCACTAGACAGAGACTGCACACATCTGCATAAGAGGTGCCAGGAGGAGACAACCACTGTCCAGAAGATCATCTACAAGTGGAGGAGACGTCACACAACTTCTCCACAACATCCCAGCAAGATCAGTCCCAGAGCAGAAGATACTGGAGGACGTCCATAAGAAGCCAGAACTTCATCCCAGGACCTACAGGACACTCTCACCACTAAGGGGGTCACAGTGCAGGAGGCAACCACTAGACAGAGACTGCACACATCTGCATAAGAGGTGCCAGGAGGAGACCACCACCGTCCAGAAGATCATCTACAAGTGGAGGAGACGTCACACAACTTCTCCACAACATCCCAGCAAGATCAGTCCCAGAGCAGAAGATACTGGAGGACGTCCAAAAGAAGCCAGAACTTCATCCCAGGACCTACAGGACACTCTCACCACTAAGGAGGTCACAGTGCAGGAGGCAACCACTAGACAGAGACTGCACACATCTGCATAAGAGGTGCCAGGAGGAGACCACCACTGTCCAGAAGATCATCTACAAGTGGAGGAGACGTCACACAACTTCTCCACAACATCCCAGCAAGATCAGTCCCAGAGCAGAAGATACTGGAGGACGTCCAAAAGAAGCCAGAACTTCATCCCAGGACCTACAGGACTCTCACCACTAAGAAGGTCACAGTGCAGGAGGCAACCACTAGACAGAGACTGCACACATCTGCATAAGAGGTGCCAGGAGGAGACCACCACTGTCCAGAAGATCATCTACAAGTGGAGGAGACGTCACACAACTTCTCCGCAACATCCCAGCAAGATCAGTCCCAGAGCAGAAGATACTGGAGGACGTCCAAAAGAAGCCAGAACTTCATCCCAGGACCTACAGGACACTCTCACCACTAAGGGGGTCATAGTGCAGGAGGCAACCACTAGACAGAGACTACACACATCTGCATAAGAGGTGCCAGGAGGAGACAACCACCGTCCAGAAGATCATCTACAAGTGGAGGAGACGTCACACAACTTCTCCATAACATCCCAGCAAGATCAGTCCCAGAGCAGAAGATACTGGAGGACGTCCATAAGAAGCCAGAACTTCATCCCAGGACCTACAGTACACTCTCACCACTAAGGAGGTCACAGTGCAGGAGGCAACCACTAGACAGAGACTGCACACATCTGCATAAGAGGTGCCAGGAGGAGACCACCACTGTCCAGAAGATCATCTACAAGTGGAGGAGACGTCACACAACTTCTCTGCAACATCCCAGCAAGATCAGTCCCAGAGCAGAAGATACTGGAGGACGTCCAAAAGAAGCCAGAACTTCATCCCAGGACCTACAGGACACTCTCACCACTAAGGGGGTCACAGTGCAGGAGGCAACCACTAGACAGAGACTACACACATCTGCATAAGAGGTGCCAGGAGGAGACAACCACTGTCCAGAAGATCATCTACAAGTGGAGGAGACGTCACACAACTTCTCCGCAACATCCCAGCAAGATCAGTCCCAGAGCAGAAGATACTGGAGGACGTCCATAAGAAGCCAGAACTTCATCCCAGGACCTACAGGACTCTCACCACTAAGAAGGTCACAGTGCAGGAGGCAACCACTAGACAGAGACTGCACACATCTACATAAGAGGTGCCAGGAGGAGACCACCACCGTCCAGAAGATCATCTACAAGTGGAGGAGACGTCACACAACTTCTCCACAACATCCCAGCAAGATCAGTCCCAGAGCAGAAGATACTGGAGGACGTCCATAAGAAGCCAGAACTTCATCTCAGGACCTACAGGACTCCCACCACTAAGGAGGTCACAGTGCAGGAGGCAACCACTAGACAGAGACTGCACACATCTGCATAAGAGGTGCCAGGAGGAGACAACCACTGTCCAGAAGATCATCTACAAGTGGAGGAGACGTCACACAACTTCTCCACAACATCCCAGCAAGATCAGTCCCAGAGCAGAAGATACTGGAGGACGTCCATAAGAAGCCAGAACTTCATCCCAGGACCTACAGGACTCTCACCACTAAGAAGGTCACAGTGCAGGAGGCAACCACTAGACAGAGACTGCACACATCTGCATAAGAGGTGCCAGGAGGAGACAACCACTGTCCAGGAAGATCATCTACAAGTGGAGGAGACGTCACACAACTTCTCCACAACATCCCAGCAAGATCAGTCCCAGAGCAGAAGATACTGGAGGACGTCCATAAGAAGCCAGAACTTCATCCCAGGACCTACAGGACTCTCACCACTAAGAAGGTCACAGTGCAGGAGGCAACCACTAGACAGAGACTGCACACATCTGCATAAGAGGTGCCAGGAGGAGACAACCACTGTCCAGGAAGATCATCTACAAGTGGAGGAGACGTCAGACAACTTCTCCACAACATCCCAGCAAGATCAGTCCCAGAGCAGAAGATACTGGAGGACGTCCATAAGAAGCCAGAACTTCATCCCAGGACCTACAGGACTCTCACCACTAAGAAGGTCACAGTGCAGGAGGCAACCACTAGACAGAGACTGCACACATCTGCATAAGAGGTGCCAGGAGGAGACAACCACTGTCCAGAAGATCATCTACAAGTGGAGGAGACGTCACACAACTTCTCCACAACATCCCAGCAAGATCAGTCCCAGAGCAGAAGATACTGGAGGACGTCCAAAAGAAGCCAGAACTTCATCCCAGGACCTACAGGACACTCTCACCACTAAGGGGGTCACAGTGCAGGAGGCAACCACTAGACAGAGACTGCACACATCTGCATAAGAGGTGCCAGGAGGAGACCACCACTGTCCAGAAGATCATCTACAAGTGGAGGAGACGTCACACAACTTCTCCACAACATCCCAGCAAGATCAGTCCCAGAGCAGAAGATACTGGAGGACGTCCATAAGAAGCCAGAACTTCATCCCAGGACCTACAGGACTCTCTCACCACTAAGGAGGTCACAGTACAGGAGGCAACCACTAGACAGAGACTGCACACACCTGCATAAGAGGTGCCAGGAGGAGACCACCACTGTCCAGGAAGATCATCTACAAGTGGAGGAGACGTCACATAACTTCTCCACAACATCCCAGCAAGATCAGTCCCAGAGCAGAAGATACTGGAGGACGTCCATAAGAAGCCAGAACTTCATCCCAGGACCTACAGGACTCCCACCACTAAGGAGGTCACAGTGCAGGAGGCAACCACTAGACAGAGAGTGCAAACATCTGCATAAGAGGTGCCAGGAAGAGACCACCACTGACTAGAAGATCATCTACAGGTGGAGGAGACGTCACACAACTTCTCCACAACATCCCAGCAAGATCAGTCCCAGAGCAGAAGATACTGGAGGACGTCCATAAGAAGCCAGAACTTCATCTCAGGACCTACAGGACTCCCACCACTAAGGAGGTCACAGTGCAGGAGGCAACCACTAGACAGAGACTGCACACATCTGCATAAGAGGTGCCAGGAGGAGACCACCACTGTCCAGAAGATCATCTACAAGTGGAGGAGACGTCACACAACTTCTCCGCAACATCCCAGCAAGATCAGTCCCAGAGCAGAAGATACTGGAGGACGTCCATAAGAAGCCAGAACTTCATCCCAGGACCTACAGGACTCTCACCACTAAGAAGGTCACAGTGCAGGAGGCAACCACTAGACAGAGACTGCACACATCTGCATAAGAGGTGCCAGGAGGAGACCACCACTGTCCAGAAGATCATCTACAAGTGGAGGAGACGTCACACAACTTCTCCACAACATCCCAGCAAGATCAGTCCCAGAGCAGAAGATACTGGAGGACGTCCAAAAGAAGCCAGAACTTCATCCCAGGACCTACAGGAATCTCTCACCACTAAGGAGGTCACAGTGCAGGAGGCAACCACTAGACAGAGAGTGCACACATTTGCATAAGAGGTGCCAGGAGGAGACCACCTCTGTCCAGGAAGAACATGAGAACTAAAGATTACCCATGATAACTCGGGACACAGCAGGAGTTGTGGGACAATATGCTCTGGACAGATGGGGCAGAGGTAGAGTTATGTGTCCACAGACATAAAAATTAAAGAACCAAAGACAGCATTTCACCAGAAAAATCTGATAACTGCAGTGTAAACCATGGTGGTGGAGATAGTTATGTGGTCACAGGAGAAGAAGACATGCCAGATCCAGACGGTTCTGAGAAGCAGTTTCTTCAGGACCAGGAGAATCAGTACCTTCCAAGAAGCAGTTCCTTCAGGACCAGTAGAATCAGTACCCGCCGAGAAGCAGTTCCTTCAGGACCAGGAGAATCAGTGCCTTCTGAGAAACAGTACATTCAGGACCAGGAGAATCAGTACTTACCGAGAAGCAGTTCCTTGGAGGTAAACTGAACCCCCCGGTCGGACACAATGTGAAGAGGCAAGCCATGCAAGCGAAATATGTGCTGAATGAAGAGACTTGCCAGTCGGGGAGCAGAGGGTAGGCCGGTCAGCGGGATAAAATGTGCCATCTTAGAGAACCGGTCCACCACCACCCAGATGGTGTTGCATCCTGCTGAGAGGAAGGTCCGTGACGAAGTCCATAGCGATGTGCTGCCAGGGGGTACTGGGTACAGGCAGGGGTTGAAGCAGGCCGGCAGGCTTGCTGTGAGTCACTTTGTTAGAGGCACAAACCGTGCAAGCAGAGACAAAGTCCAGAACATCCTTAGGTAGCGTGGGCCACCAGAAGTGACGAGCGATCAGGTCTTGGGTTTTACAGACACCGGCGTGCCCAGCTAGTTTAGAACTGTGTCCCCAGCGGAGAATTCTTTTTCTGTCTGCCAACCGAACAAAAGTTCTCCCCGGAGGGATATTTCTAAGCTGCAGAGGATTGGCGGTGACAACGCAGGATGGGTCTATGATCGTCTGAAGGGATTCCACCGTGTCTTCCATTTCAAATGATCTGGACAGGGCATCGGCCCTCACGTTCTTGTCAGCGGGACGGTAGTGGAGCAGAAATTGGAAACGGGTGAAGAACAGTGACCACCTGGCTTGACGAGGATTCAGACTTTGAGCGGACTGAAGGTAAGTGAGATTCTTGTGGTCGGTGAAGATCAGGATGGGGTGAGCAGCGCCCTCCAGAAGATGTCTCCACTCCTCCAGAGCCAATTTGATAGCCAGTAGCTCCCGATCTCCAACGGAATAATTGCGCTCAGCAGAGGAAAACAGTCTTGAGTAGTAGCCACATACTACTGCCTTTCCTTTGGAGCTCCTCTGGAACAAAAGTGCGCCTGCACCAACAGAGGAAGCGTCCACTTCCAGTGAGAACTGCTGAGATACGTCAGGGTGATGGAGGATTGAAGCTGAGGTGAAGGCTTTCTTGAGGCTAATGAATGCGGACTCTGCCTCTGGAGTCCACATCTTGGCGTTCACACCCTTCTTGGTAAGGGTAGAGATGGGGGCCGTCAGCGAAGAAAAGTTCGGAAAAAACTGCCGGTAGAAATTGGCGAAACCCAGGAACCGCTGTATGGCTCTTAGGCCTTGAGGACGTGGCCATTCCAGGACAGACTTTAACTTCATAGGGTCCATCTTAAGGCCTTGATCCGGATGACATAGCCCAGGAAGGGCAAAGACCTCTTTTCAAAGGTGCATTTCTCTAACTTGGCATACAAGCGATTCTCTCTTAGTCGCAGAAGAACTTGACGAACATGCCTCCGATGGGTCATCAGATCTGGGGAGAAGATTAGAATATCATCGAGATAAACTACAACACACGTATACAGGAGATCTCGGAAGATGTCATTAACGAACTCCTGAAATACTGCGGGAGTGTTACACAGTCCGAAGGGCATCACTAGGTATTCGTAGTGCCCATCGCGGGTGTTAAATGCCGTCTTCCATTCGTCACCCCGGCGAATCCGGATTAGATTATAGGCCCCCCGCAGATCTAGCTTGGAAAAAATTTTGGCTCCTCGTATGTGATCAAACAGCTCGGAAATGAGTGGCCACGGGTAGTCAATGCAGGGTCGGAGAGATCCATCTCTCTTTTTAACGACGAAGAATCCTGCCCCGGCCGGGGAGGAAGATTTTCGAATAAAACCCCTCTCCAAGTTCTCCTTGATATAGGCTGACATCGATAAAGTCTCTGGCAAGGAGAGAGGATATACTCGTCCACGGGGAAGAGAAGCATTGGGAACCAGTTCAATGGGACAGTCATAATTCCGATGTGGAGGCAACGTCTCAGCCTCTCGTTTGCAGAAGACATCCGCAAAACTGGCATACTGAAGGTAGATCGGAGAGTGACTGAGGCAGAGGGGGCACAACAGGACGGACTTGTGACAGGCAATGGCTATGGCATCTGGAACCCCATTGAAGAACTTCTCCAGAACTCCAGTCGAGTGTCGGGGGGCGTGTAGACGGAGCCATGGCAGACCCAGCAGGATAGGATTGATAGCCTTGGGTAGTACCAGGAAGGAGATCTGTTCTGAGTGAAGAGCTCCGACCCGTAATGTCAACGGCTCAGTGATGAGCATGATTGGATCAGGCAACGGTAGACCATTCACAGAGGCAACTGCCAGGAGTCTCTCCAGACGGACTGTGGGTAGTTGAAACCGATCCACTAGATCTTGGTGGATAAAATTAGCAGCCGCTCCAGAGTCAAGATAGGCGGAGGAAGGATGTGATGCCTGTCCGGTGACGATGGCCACAGGTATCGATAATTTGGAAGAGGTTTTAACGTTTGGAGACGTTCCACCTAGAGTTGCCTCTCCAACCAACCCTAGGTACTGGAGTTTCCCGGTTTCTGTGGGCATTGGCGCACAAAATGACCCTTGAGGCCGCAATATATACAAAGTCCAGAGGAGCGTCTGCGCTGCTTCTCCTGTTCAGATAACCGGACTCTGTCTACCTGCATGGGTTCCTCAGGTAGCGCACTAGGAGTGGACAATAGTGGTCTCTGGGCAGAGGGTGCTGGTCTGTGGGCCCGGCTCTCCTGGCGAACCTCTTGAGAACGCTCCCGGATTCTCGTATCAACCCGGGTGGCTAACAGGATGAGGGCATCCAAGGTAGAAGGAAGGTCGCGGGCTGCCAGTTCGTCCTTGATGTGAGAGGACAGTCCCTGCCAGAAGTTCGCCACCAGTGCCTCATTGTTCCATGCCAGCTCAGCTGCTAGGGTACGGAAGGAGATCGCAAACTCCCCTACTGTGGAGCCTTCTTGCTTGAGGGTCAGCAGAGTGCCTGCGGCAAAGGATGTTCGAACCGGCTCCTCGAACACGGCACGAAAGGACTGCAGGAACAAGGCTAGATCCGAGGATACAGGTCCTTGTTGCTCCAAGATTGGGTTCGCCCATGCGAGGGCCTTGCCAGCGAGGAGGGAGATAATGAACGCTACTTTGGCCTCCTCGGAGGGGAAGAGATGAGGCCGTAGCCTAAAATGCACCGTGCATTGATTGAGAAATCCTCTGCATGCTCTGGGGTCACCATCGTAGCGAGGAGGAAGAGGCAGAGGAACTGAGGATCTGGAACAAACAGGGGGAGCAACAGGCAGTGGCACGGCAACAACTTCAGGAGGAAGAACCGGGGGTGGAACCGTGAGTAGATCCAGGCGGACCAGAATAGAATTCACCGCCTCAAGGAGTTGATCCTGACGTGTGCGTAGGTCCTGCATCTCTGTCTGAATCTTCTGTACTGGGGTCTTGGGCTGGCCAGCGGGTTCCATGGCCTGAGCGTACTGTCACGGACACTGGGTTTGTGGACCCACTAGGCCGCTCCGCCGTAGCGGGGAGGCAGCTGACCAGGTCACAGTCTATGCGAAAGTAAAATGGCAGACAGTAATGCTTGGGTACCTGAATTAGTCCGGGCGGTGGCTGTGGCTTCAGCACGGGTGGAGGCAGGTGCGGCAAGTGGCGCCAGACGTGTCGGGCAGTATCCGATGAGCGGTAGACACTTGATGTGGCAGATGACACTTGACGTGGCAGATGGCACTTGACGTGGCAGATGGCACTTGACGTGGCAGAAGACACTTGAACGCGGGTAGGCACAGGAACAATACGGAATACAGGAACGGTAACAGGGCACGGGTAACAGCTGGAACGGGAGACACTAAGGGACCATTTGCGAGACAGACTGGGAAAGACTAACAACGCTCAGGCAAGGATTAGAAGGCCAGGGGCCTTCTTATAGACCAGATAGGAAATAGAAAACACGGCGCCACATAGTGTAGATTACCCGGGCAATAAAGGTACAATATCCAAAAATCCAAATAGGTGCTCACCTAGGATAAGAGGACAACGGACAGTTGAGAGAATAGTTGCTGCTGTTCCAAGGAAAACCGCAGAAGATATGCTGATGTACAGAAAAAACAGAGTCTCCAAGGCGCTGCTGCACGAGGAAGGCAATAGGCATAAACGATATGTGATATACAAGCGATTTATTGAAAACAAGGCTACGCCATATGGCCTGATGAAGATGCCGGTGCGGCATTGAAACGCGTAGCCTTGTTTTCAATAAATCCTACGGGACCCAGCCGGACGGAGCGGAAGTGAGCGCTGGCATCTCCTAGGAGGGAGACGGAGGCCAGCGCTCACAGATCCATGGCTGCGGGCGTCCGGAGGTGAGTAAACCCGACGGCCCGCGGCCATGGGCGCTACACCTTGTGAGAAGAAGTTTCTTCAGGACCAGGAGAATCAGTACCTTCTGGGAAGCAGTTTCTTCAGGACCAGGAGAATCTGTACTTTCCGAGAGGAAGTTTCTTCAGGACCAGAAGAATCTGTACCTTCCGAGAGGAAGTTTTTTCAGGACAAGGAGAATCTGTACCTTCTGAGAGACAGTTTCTTCAGGACCAGTAGAATCTGTACCTTCGAGAGGCAGTTTCCCAAGGATCAGGAGAATCTGTACCTTCAGAGACAGTTTCTTCAGCACCAGGAGAAACAGTACCTCCCGAGAAGCAGTTTTTTCAGGAAGAGGAGAATAAGTACCTTCAAAAAAGCAGTTTCTTCAGGACCAGGATAATCAGTACCCTCCGAGAAGCAGTTTCTTCAGGACCAGTAGAATGAATACCTTCCGAGAAGTAGTTTCTTCAGGACTCGGAGAATCAGTATCTTCTGAGAAGCAGTATCTTCAGGTCTAGGAGAATCTGTACCTTTCGAGAAGAAGTTTCTTCAGGACTAGAAGAATCAGTACCTTCCGTGAAGCAGTTTCTTTAGGACCAGGAGAATCAGTACCTTGCGAGAAGCAGTTTCTTCAGGACCAGTAGAATCTGTACCTTCCGAGAGGAAGTTTCTTCAGGACCAGAAGAATCTGTACCTTCCGAGAGGATGTTTCTTCAGCACCAGGAAAAACAGTATCTTCCGAGAAGCAGTTTTTTCAGGAAGAGGAGAATAAGTACCTTCAAAAAAGCAGTTTCTTCTGGACCAGGATAATCAGTACCCTCCAAGAAGCTGTTTCTTCAGGACCAGTAGAATGAATACCTTCCAAAAAGCAGTTTTTTCAGGACTAGGAGAATCAGTATCTTCTGAGAAGCAGTATCTTCAGGACTAGGAGAATCTATACCTTCTGTGAGGAAGTTTCTTCAGGACCAGAAGAATCAGTACCTTCCAAGAAGCAGTTTCTTCAGGACCAGGAGAATCAGTACCTTCCGAGAAGCACTTTCTCCAGGACCAGGAGAATCTGTACCTTCTGAGAGGCAGTTTCTTCAGGAAGAGGAGAATCAGTACCTCCTGAGAGGCAGTACCATCAGGATCAGGAGAATCTGTACATTTCGAGAGGAAGTTTCTTCAGGACCAGAAAAATCAGTACCTTCCGAGAAGCAGTTTCTTTAGGACCAGGAGAATCAGTACCTTCCGAGAAGCAGTGTGTTCAGGACCAGGAGATTCAGTACCTTGTGTTAAAGCAGTTTCTTCAGGACCAGGAAAATATGTACCTTCTGAGAGGCAGTTCCTTCAGGACCAGGAGAATCAGTACCTTCCAAGAAGCAGTTCCTTGAGGGCCATTAGAACCAATACCTTCTGAAAAGCAGTTTCTTCAGGACCAGGAGAATCAGTACCTTTCAAGAAGCAGATCCTTCAGGACCAGGAGAATCAGTGCCTTCTGAGAAGCAGTACATTCAAGACCAGGAGAATCTGTACATTCCAAAAAGAACTTCCTTCAGGACCAGGAGAATTAATGCCTTCCGATAAGCAGTTTCTTCAGGACCAGGAGAATCAGTACTTTCTGAGAGGCTGTTGCTCCAGGACCAGGAGAATCAGTACCTTCCGAGAAGCAGTTTCTTCAAGACCTGGAGTATCAGTACATTTAGAAAAGCAGTCTCTTCAGGACCAGGAGAATCTGTACCTTCTGAGAGGCAGTTTCTTCAGGACCAGGAGAATCTGTACCTTCCGAGAAGCAGTTATCAGGACCAGGAGAATCAGTACCTTCCGAGAGGCAGTTTCTTCAGGACCAGGAGAATCAGTACCTTGCAAGAAGCAGTTTCTTCAGGACAAGGAAAATCAGTACCTTCCGAGAAGCAGTTTCTCCAGGACCAGGAGAATCAGTGCCTTCCGAGAGGCAGTTTCTTCAGGACAAGGAGAATCTGTACCTTCAGAGAGGCAGTTTCTTCAGGACCAGGAGAATCAGTACCTTGCAAGAAGCAGTTTCTTCAGGACCAGGAGAATCTGTACCTTCCGAGAGGAAGTTTCTTTAGGACCAGAAGAATCAGTACATTCCGAGAAGCAGTTTCTTCAGGACCCGGAAACTCAGTACCTTCCGAGAAGCAGTTTCTCCAGGACCAGGAGAATCAGTGCCTTCCAAGAGGCAGTTTCTTCAGGACCAGGAGAATCTGTACCTTCCGAGAAGCAGTTTCTCCAGGACCAGGAGAATCAGTGCCTTCCGAAAAGCAGTTTCTTGAGGAACAGGAGAATCAGTACATTTCGAGAAGCAGTTCCTTCAGGACAAGGAGAATCTGTACCTTCCAAGAAGAAGTTTAATCAGGACTAGGACAATCAGTACCTTCTGAGAAGCAGTTTCTTCAGGACCAGGAGAATCCTTAACTTCCGAGAGGAAGTTTCTTCAGGACCAGTAGAATCTGTACCTTCCGAGAGGAAGTTTCTTCAGGACCAGGAGAATCTGTACCTTCTGAGAGACAGTTTCTTCAGGACCAGTAGAATCTGTACCTTCCGAGAGGCAGTTTCTTCAACACCAGGAGAAACAGTACCTTCCGAGAAGCAGTTTTTTCAGGAAGAGGAGAATAAGTACCTTCAAAAAAGCAGTTTCTTCAGGACCAGGATAATCAGTACCCTCCGAGAAGCAGTTTCTTCAGGACTAGGAGAATCAGTATCTTCTGAGAAGCAGTATCTTCAGGACTAGAAGAATCAGTACCTTCCGAGAAGCAGTTTCTTTAGGACCAGGATAATCAGTACCTTGCGAGAAGAAGTTTCTTCAGGACCAGTAGAATCTGTACCTTCCGAGAGGAAGTTTCTTCAGGACGAGAAGAATCAGTACCTTCCAAGAAGCAGTTTCTTCAGGACCAGGAGAATCAGTACCTTCCGAGAAGCACTTTCTCCAGGACCAGGAGAATCTGTACCTTCTGAGAGGCAGTTTCTTCAGGAAGAGGAGAATCAGTACCTTCTGAGAAGCATTTCTTCAGGACCAGGAGAATCTGTACCTTTCGAGAGGAAGTTTCTTCAGGACCAGAAGAATCAGTGCCTTCCGAGAAGCAGTTTCTTTAGGACCAGGAGAATCAGTACCTTCCGAGAAGCAGTGTGTTCAGGACCAGGAGATTGAGTACCTTACGTTAAAGCAGTTTCTTCAGGACCAGGAAAATATGTACCTTCTGAGAGGCAGCTCCTTCAGGACCAGGAATATCAGTACCTTCCAAGAAGCAGTTCCTTGAGGGCCATGAGAACCAATACCTTCTGAGAAGCAGTTTTTTTCAGAACCAGGAGAATCAGTAGCTTCTGAGAAGCAGTTCCTTGTGGGTCATGAGAATCTTTACCTTCTGAAAAGCAGTTTCTTCAGGACCAGGAGAATCAGAACCTTTCAAGAAGCAGATCCTTCAGGACCAGGAGAATCAGTGCCTTCTGAGAAGCAGTACATTCAAGACCAGGAGAATCTGTACATTCCAAAAAGAACTTCCTTCCGGACCAGGAGAATTAATGCCTTCCGATAAGCAGTTTCTTCAGCACCAGGAGAATCAGTACTTTCTGAGAGGCTGTTGCTCCAGGACCAGGAGAATCAGTACCTTGCGAGAAGAAGTTTCTTCAAGACCTGGAGAATCAGTGCCTTCCAAAAAGCATTTAGAGAAGCAGTTTCTTCAGGACCAGGAGAATCTGTAACTTCTGAGAGGCATTTTCTTCAGGACCAGGAGAATCTGTACCTTCCGAGAAGCAGTTTCATCAGGACCAGGAGAATCAGTACCTTCCGAGAGGCAGTTTCTTGAGGACCATGAGAATCAGTACCTTCTGAGAGGCAGTTTCTTCAGGACCAGGAGAATCAATACCTTGCAAGAAGCAGTTTCTTCAGGACCAGGAGAATCTGTACCTTCCGAGAGGAAGTTTCTTTAGGACCAGAAGAATCAGTACCTTCCGAGAAGCATTTCTTCAGGACCAGGAGAATCAGTACCTTTTGAGAAGCAGTTTCTTCAGGACCAGGTGAATCAGTACCTTCTGAGAAGCAGTACCTTCAGAATCAGGAGAATCTGTACCTTTCGAGAGGAAGTTTCTTCAGGACCAGAAGAATCAGTGCCTTCCGAGAAGCAGTTTCTTTAGGACCAGGAGAATCAGTACCTTCCGAGAAGCAGTGTGTTCAGGACCAGGAGATTGAGTACCTTACGTTAAAGCAGTTTCTTCAGGACCAGGAAAATATGTACCTTCTGAGAGGCAGCTCCTTCAGGACCAGGAATATCAGTACCTTCCAAGAAGCAGTTCCTTGAGGGCCATGAGAACCAATACCTTCTGAGAAGCAGTTTTTTTCAGAACCAGGAGAATCAGTAGCTTCTGAGAAGCAGTTCCTTGTGGGTCATGAGAATCTTTACCTTCTGAAAAGCAGTTTCTTCAGGACCAGGAGAATCAGAACCTTTCAAGAAGCAGATCCTTCAGGACCAGGAGAATCAGTGCCTTCTGAGAAGCAGTACATTCAAGACCAGGAGAATCTGTACATTCCAAAAAGAACTTCCTTCCGGACCAGGAGAATTAATGCCTTCCGATAAGCAGTTTCTTCAGCACCAGGAGAATCAGTACTTTCTGAGAGGCTGTTGCTCCAGGACCAGGAGAATCAGTACCTTGCGAGAAGAAGTTTCTTCAAGACCTGGAGAATCAGTGCCTTCCAAAAAGCATTTAGAGAAGCAGTTTCTTCAGGACCAGGAGAATCTGTAACTTCTGAGAGGCATTTTCTTCAGGACCAGGAGAATCTGTACCTTCCGAGAAGCAGTTTCATCAGGACCAGGAGAATCAGTACCTTCCGAGAGGCAGTTTCTTGAGGACCATGAGAATCAGTACCTTCTGAGAAGCAGAACCTTCAGGACCAGGAGAATCTGTACCTTCTGAGAGGCAGTTTCTTCAGGACCAGGAGAATCAATACCTTGCAAGAAGCAGTTTCTTCAGGACCAGGAGAATCTGTACCTTCCGAGAGGAAGTTTCTTTAGGACCAGAAGAATCAGTACCTTCCGAGAAGCAGTTTCTTCAGGACCAGGAAAATCAGTACCTTCCGAGAAGCAGTTTCTCCAGGACCAGGAGAATCAGTGCCTTCCGAGAGGCAGTTTCTTCAGGACCAGGAGAATCTGTACCTTCCGAGGGGCAATTTCTTCAGAACCAGGAGAATCTGTACGTTCCGAGAGGCAGTTTCTTCAGAACCAGGAGAATCTGTATGTTCCGAGAGGCAGTTTCTTCAGTACCAGGAGAATTAGTACCTTCCGAGAAGCAGTTTCTTCAGGACCAGGAGAATCAGTATTTTCCATGAAGCAGTTCCTTCAGGACCAGGAGAATCAGTACCTTCCATGAAGCAGTTCCTTCAGGACCAGGAGAATCATTACCTTCCGATAAACAGTATCTTCAGGACCAGTAGAATTAGTACCTTCTGAGAGGCAGTTTCTTCAGGACCAGGAGAATCAGTACTTTCTGAGAAGCAGTGTGTTCAGGACCAGGAGAATCAGTACCTTCCGAGAGGAGGTTTCTTCAGGACCAGGAGAATCAGTACCTTCCGAGAGGAGGTTTCTTTAGGACCAGGAGAATCAGTACCTTCCGAGAGGAGGTTTCTTCAGGACCAGGAGAATCAGTACCTTCCGAGAATCAGTTTCTTCAGGACTAGGAGAATCTGTACCTTCTGAGAAGCAGTTTCTTCAGGACCAGGAGAAACTGTACCTTCCGAGAGGCAATATCTTCAGGACCAGGAGAATCAGTACTTTCCAAGAAGCAGTATCTCCAGGACCACGAGAATCAGTACCTTCCGATATGCAGTTTCTCAAGGACCAGGAGAATCAGTACCTTCAGAGAAGCAGTTTCTTCAGGACCAGTAGAATCAGTACCTTCTGAGAAGCAGTTCCTTGAGGACCAGGAGAATCAGTAGCTTCTGAGAAACAGTTTCTTAAGTACCAGTAGATTCAGTACATTCCGAGAAGAAGTTCCTTCAGGACCAGGAGAATCAGAACCATCCGAGAGGCAGTTTCTTCAGGACCAGGATAAAGAGCACCTTCCGAGAAGCAGTTTTGTTGGGACAAGGCGAATAAGTACCTTCAAAAAAGCAGTTTCTTCAGGACCAGGATAATGTGTACTTTCAGAAAAGAAGTTTCTACAGAACCAGGAGAATCAGTACTTTCCGATAAGCAGTTTCTTTAGGACCAGAAGAATCAGTTTTTTTTATGAGAAGCAGTTTCTTCAGGACCAGGAGAATCAGTACCTTCCGAGAGGAGGTTTCTTCAGGACCAGGAGAATCAGTACCTTCCGAGAGGAGGTTTCTTCAGGACCAGGAGAATCAGTACCTTCCGAGAATCAGTTTCTTCAGGACTAGGAGAATCTGTACCTTCTGAGAAGCAGTTTCTTCAGGACCAGGAGAAACTGTACCTTCCGAGAGGCAATATCTTCAGGACCAGGAGAATCAGTACTTTCCAAGAAGCAGTATCTCCAGGACCACGAGAATCAGTACCTTCCGATATGCAGTTTCTCAAGGACCAGGAGAATCAGTACCTTCAGAGAAGCAGTTTCTTCAGGACCAGTAGAATCAGTACCTTCTGAGAAGCAGTTCCTTGAGGACCAGGAGAATCAGTAGCTTCTGAGAAACAGTTTCTTAAGTACCAGTAGATTCAGTACATTCCGAGAAGAAGTTCCTTCAGGACCAGGAGAATCAGAACCATCCGAGAGGCAGTTTCTTCAGGACCAGGATAAAGAGCACCTTCCGAGAAGCAGTTTTGTTGGGACAAGGAGAATAAGTACCTTCAAAAAAGCAGTTTCTTCAGGACCAGGATAATGTGTACTTTCAGAAAAGAAGTTTCTACAGAACCAGGAGAATCAGTACTTTCCGATAAGCAGTTTCTTTAGGACCAGAAGAATCAGTTTTTTTATGAGAAGCAGTTTCTTCAGGACCAGGAGAATCAGTACCTTCTGAGAAGCTGTACCTTCAGGACCAGGAGAATCTGTACCTTCCGAGAGGCAGTTTCTTCAGAACCAGGAGTATCAGTACCTTCCAATAAGCAGTTCCTTGAGGGCCATGAGAACCAATACCTTCTGAGAAGCAGTTTCTTCAGAACCAGGTTAATCAGTAGCTTCTGAGAGGCAGTTCCTTCAGGGCCGTGAGAATCTGTACCTTCCGAGAGACAGTTTCTTCAGGACCAGGAGTATCAGTACCTTCCAAGAAGCAGTTCCTTGAGGGCCATGAGAACTAATACCTTCTGAGAAGCAGTTTCTTCAGAGCCAGGATAATCAGTACTTTCGGAGAGGCAGTTCCTTCAGGGCCGTGAGAATCAGTACCTTTCAAGAAGCAGTTCCTTCAAGACCAGGAGAATCTGTACATTCCAAAAAGAACTTCCTTCAGGACCAGGAGAATCAGTACTTTCCAAGAGGCAGTTTCTTCAGGACTAGGAGAATCTGAAACCTTCAGAGAGGCTTTTTCTTCAGGATCCGGAGAATCTGTACCCTCCGAGAAACAGTTTCTTCAGGACCAGGAGAATCAGTACCTTCCATGAAGCAGTTTCTCCAGGACCAGGAGAATCAGTGCCTTCCGAGAAGCGGTTCCCTCAGGACCAGGAGAATCTGTACCTTCTGAGAAACAGCTTTTTCAGGACCAGGATAATCTTTACCTTCCGGGAAGTAGTTCCTTCAGGACCAGGAGAATCATTACCTTCCGATTAACAGTATCTTCAGGTCCAGTAGAATTAGTACCTTCTGAGAGGCAGTTTCTACAGGACCAGGAGAATCAATACTTTCTGAGAAGCAGTGTGTTCAGGACCAGGAAAATCGGTACCTTCCGAGAGGAGGTTTCTTCAGGACCAGGAGAATCTTTACCTTCCGGGAAGTAGTTCCTTCAGGACCAGGACAATCAGTACCTTCCGAGAGGCAGTACATTCAGGACCAGGACAATCAGTACTTTCCGAGAATCAGTATCTCCAGGACCAGGAGAATCAGTACCTTCCGAGAGGCAGTTTCTCAAGGACCAGGAGAATCAGTACCTTCTGAGAAGCAGTTCCTTCAGGACCAGGAGAATCAGTAGCTTCTGAGAAACAGTTTCTTAAAGAGGCTCTGTCACCAGATTTTGCAACCCCTATCTGCTATTGCAGCAGATAGGCGCTGCAATGTAGATTACAGTAACGTTTTTATTTTTAAAAAACGAGCATTTTTGGCCAAGTTATGACCATTTTTGTAGTTATGCAAATGAGGCTTGCAAAAGTCCAAGTGGGTGTGTTTAAAAGTAAAAGTCCAAGTGGGCGTGTATTATGTGCGTACATCGGGGCGTTTTTAATACTTTTACTAGCTGGGCGTTCTGATGAGAAGTATCATCCACTTCTCTTCAGAACGCCCAGCTTCTGCCAGATCACGCTGTGACGTCACTCACAGGTCCTGCATCGTGTCAGACGAGCGAGGACACATCGGCACCAGAGGCTACAGTTGATTCTGCAGCAGCATCAGCGTTTGCAGGTAAGTAGCTACATCGACTTACCTGCTAACGCCGATGCTGCTGCAGAATCAACTGAAGCCTCTGGTGCCGATGTGTCCTCGCTCGTCTGACACGATGCAGGACCTGTGAGTGATGTCACAGCGTGATCTGGCAGAAGCTGGGCGTTGTGAAGAGAAGTGGATGATACTTCTATACACAACGCCCAGCTAGTAAAAGTATTAAAAACGCTTCGATGTACGCACATAATACACACCCACTTGAACTTTTACTTTTAAACACACCCAGTTGTACTTTTGCAAGCCTCATTTGCATAACTACAAAAATGGTCATAACTTGGCCAAAAATGCTCGTTTTTTAAAAATAAAAACGTTACTGTAATCTACATTGCAGCGCCTATAAGCTGGAATAGCAGATAGGGGTTGCAAAATCTGGTGACAGAGCCTCTTTAAGTACCAGTAGATTCAGTACCTTCCGAGAAGAAGTTCCTTCAGGACCAGGAGAATCACAACCATCCGAGAGGCAGTTTCTTCAGGACCAGGATAAACATTACCTTCTGTAAAGCAGTTTTGTCGAAACAAGGAGAATAAGTACCTTCAAAAAAGCAGTTTCTTCAGGACCAGGATAATGTATACTTTCAGAAAAGCCGTTTCTACAGAACCAGAGAATCAGTACTTTCCGATAAGCAATTTCTTTAGGACCAGAAGAATCAGTATTTTCTGAGAAGCAGTTTCTTCAGGACGAGGAGAATCAGTACCTTCTGAGAAGCAGTACCTTCAGGACCAGGAGAATCAGTACCTTCCATGAAGTAGTTTCTCTAGGACCAGGAGAATGAGTGCTTTCCGAGAAGCGGTTCCCTCAGGACCAGGAGAATCTGTACCTTCAAAGAGGTTGTTTCTTCAGGACCAGGAGAATCTTTACTATCCAGGAAGTAGTTCCTTCAGGAACCAGAAGAATCAGTACCTTCAGGACCAGGAGAATCAGTACCTTCCGAGAAGCAGTTCCACTAGGGCCATGAGAATCAATACCATCTGAGAAGCAGTTACTTCAGGACCAGGAGAATCAGTGCCTTCTGAGAAGCAGTACATTCAGGACCAGGAGAATCTGTACCTTCTGAGAGACAGTTTTTTTTAAGGACCAGGAGAATCTTTACTATCCGGGAAGTAGTTCCTTCAGGACCAGAAGAATCAGTACCTTCTGAGAGGCAGTACATTCAGGACCAGGAGAATCAGTACCTTCCGAGAAGCAGTTCCTTGAGTACCATGAGAATCAATACCTTCTGAGAGGCAGTTCCTTCAGGACCAGAAAAATCAGTACCTCCCAAGAAGCAGTTTCTTCAGTACCTTTCAAGAAGCAGTTCCTTCAGGACCAGGAGAATCAGTACCTTCCGTGAAGCAGTTTTTCTAGGACCAGGAGAATCAGTACCTTCTGAGAGGCAGTTTCTTCAGGACCAGGAGAATCTGTACCTTCTGAGAGGCAGTTTCTTCAGGACCAGGAGAATCAGTACCTTCTGAGAAGCAGTTTCTCCAGGACCAGGAGAATCAGTGCCTTCCGAGAAGAAGCATCTTCAGGACCAGTAGAATCAGTACCTTCTGAGAGGCAGTTTCTTCAGAACCAAGAGAATCAGTACTTTCTGAGAAGCAGTGTCTTCAGGACGAGGAGAATCAGTACCTTCTAAGAGGCAGTTCCTCCTGGACCAGGAGATACTGTACCTTCCGAGAGGCAGTTTCTTCAGGACCACAAGGATCAGTAACTTCTGAGAAGCAGTTTCTCCAGGACCAGGAGAATCCATGCCTTCCGAGAAGCAGTTCCTTCAACACTAGGAGAATCTGTACCTTCTGAGAATCAGTTTCTTCAGGACAAGGAGAATCTGTACCTTCCGAGAGGCAGTTTCTTCAGGACCAGGAGAATCTCTACCTTCCAAGAGGCAGTTTCTTCAGGACCAGGAGTATCCATACCTTTGAGAAGCATTACATTCAGGACCAGGAGAATCAGTACCTTCCTAGAAGCAGTTTCTTCAGGACCAGGAGAATCAGTGCTTGCTGAGAAGCAGTTTCTTCAGGACCAGGAGAATCTGTACCTTCCGAGAGGCAGTTCCTTCAGGACCAGGAGAATCTGTACCTTCCGACAGGCAGTTTCTTCAGGACCAGGAGAATCCATACCTTCCGAGAGGCAGTTTCTTCAGGACAAGGAGAATCTGTACCTTCCGTGAGGCAGTTTCTTGAGGACCAGGAGAATCTGTACTTTCCAAGAGGCAGTTTCTTCAGGACCAGGAGAATCAGTACCTGAAGTTCATGAAGAGATCAACACAAGGGTGATCAGGCACCGGAAGAGGAAGGAGGAGTTCCACTGGTCTTTGACGGACAAAGTGCAAGCTGCCACAAAGTCTATGATGTCTCAACAAAAAATGTAAGTCACCAATACGCAATAAGATATGAAGCATTTTTCTTCGTATGTGTTTGGAAACAAAGGTCTTGCCCGGTGGCACATCTTGAGAATAGCAGTGACCAGTCTTATCCATTGCGGGATCAGTAATATAATGTGGTTCCAAAGCAGATTGTTACGGGATGCCAGCCACTTACATGGCTACTGCGGACGATGTCCCTCTCTGTAAGCTTCTTCCCTTTCCAGTACTTGCCTCCACTTATAGGCTTCTTTAACACATGCCAAATAGGCAAAGTGCTCAGCCTGTCCTGCCTCTGACATTTGACCCTTTCCTGAGCAACAAGGTACCAATGTCTCTGAAGGTGTGTAAAGGTCGTCAGCTGTTGCTTTTGGAGACTACTACGGGGAGGAAACCTGGGGAGTCTTTTTGCAAAGTTCATTACCCCATGAAGGGCATTTTAAAGTGAAAATCAAACAATCCCCTATGGACTGAAAGATCGAGGAGATTCTCAATGATCACAGGAAAGTGTGCTCTTTTAAGAAGACGTCTCCACTTCTCTAGTGACAACTTGATAGTTCATTATATCCAACAGCCAATAGTGTAGTTCTGCAGGACTGAAAGTCTTTGAAAAGTATCTGCATGGACAAAGTTCACCAGCGGAATTGTTCTGGGACAGGACGGCTCTGACACAGAGTAAACGTCTACCTCAAGGATGAATTGGCAAGAAGAATCATTAAGTACAAGAGTTGCAGCAAATTGCTTTGTGAATATTTCAAGGGCTTCCACTGCTGGAGATGACCACTCCTTGGGATTAGCACCCTCATGGGTGAGGGCTAGAAAATGTGCCACAAGAGACAAGAAATGGTGAATAGCTTGTTTGCAGTAGTTGACAAAACCCATTCCACTCCAGAGAAAAAAAAAACGGACGGCCTTATTCACCTGCAGGGACCCCCTTTCCCGTAACTTCCGTTTTGGTTTAAGGTACCAACCTGACTCCAGCACTTTGGTGCCTAACTTGTATGGTGTTTGATTCTCTGTATTTACCTCAATGAGGAAAACCAGGTTTAAAGGACGGGTAATGAGCTTGCAGTTGCAATGGGTAACAACAGATAGTTTACCAAATGTATATTGGAGTACAGGAACAGAAGGCAGACAGTCCTACGTAGGTTAAGCACAGTTGGAGCCGGGTATGAAGTAAAAGGGGGTTAACCAGAAACGTCATCAGGAGTAGATTCAAGTAACTATAAGGAGACAGCAACCAGGTTATGCATAAAAAACTAATAACTAGCCCTGAGGCCAGCCCAGTGCCCGCAGCTCCTGAATTATGTGCCAGCCCCGTCGTGAGACACATAGCTGACAGGGCAGGAGTGCAGACAGGTGAGTGGGTTATACCCAGAAAGCATTGTATGGCCTTTAACCTCTGTGATAAAGGCCAAGAGAGCACAGAAGAAAGTATTTGAGTGTCCATTTGCAGACATAATGTAGCCCAAGATTAACTGTGTCACTTCATATATTCATTTTTTCAATTTGTTTTTATGTATATGATAGAGGACATCCCATAGATGATACTGAGGCGGTATATCGCCCAGATAACCCACCACACAGGTGCTGGAGCATTACAAACACCAAACAGCATCACCAGACATTCATGATGTCCATGACAAATATAGAATGACCTCTACCATTCAGCCACTCTCAAGACAATTGAACAATTCAGAGATTAAAGGGAGAGGGTACTTGCTCTTGACATTGATTTTATACAAACCTCAGTAATCTATGGATAAAGAGAACTATAAGTCTTTAGAACAAAGAAGGGATGAAGGCTTGGGGTAGAGGGGATGAAGGCTTGGGGTAGAGGGGATGAAGGCTTGGGGTAGAGGGGATGAAGGCTTGGGGTAGAGGGGATGAAGGCTTTGGGTAGAGGGGATGAAGGCTTTGGGTAGAGGGGATGAAGGCTTTGGGTAGAGGGGATGAAGGCTTTGGGTAGAGGGGATGAAGGCATGGGTAGAGGGGATGAAGGCTTGGGGTAGAGGGGATGAAGGCTTGTGGTAGAGGATAAACATGGCCATGAGGAGGAGTAGTACCAGGGAAGAGATGAATGGCACACTCCTATGGACAAAGAGGCAGAAGTTCTTTAGACTGTTTCTTGCAGAAGACATCAACAAATTGTTCAGGTAATCCAAGGAGAGACTCAGAGCATGGTGCCAGACATAGACAACAAGGCTTTACAGCTTACAAACAAGTCTGGATACATGCTGCGACCCAGCATGGGGACTAACCTCATGTGTTCCGTCTCACGTAAACTCTCATGGAAGCGAATATCGATTCTGGTAGCCAAAGATTAGACGAGTGAGTCAATCTTCAATATGTCCAGAGAAGCCCTCTCAGAGGATTTCCTTAAGAGCTTAATTATTGCAGGTAAGTTCAGAAGCCAGAGTCCAATATTGTATAGCATGTAATCCCAAGAACAAGGTTTTCTCGGAGTACAAAATCTGCAGAGCAGGCCCAACCAAGCCCCTCAAAACTATCTTGAAGGAGGACATGGTGGCAGACAGGTTGGACATAAAAGTGTCATTGCGTTACCAGCATGTTCTCTATATGTAGTGATCACTGTGATTCCTGCCTGTCCCTTATATGTAGTGATCACCATGTCTCCTATATGTGGTAATCACTATCTCCCCTATATGTAGCGCTCACATCCCCTATATGTAGTGATCACGTCTCCTATATGTTGTGATTATAATGTCCCCTATATGTAATGATTGCCATGTCCCCTATATGTAGTGATTGCCATGTCCCCTATATGTAGTGATTGCCATGTCCCCTATATGTAGTGATTGTCATGTCCCCTATATGTAGTGATTGCCATGTCCCCTATATGTAGTGATTGCCATGTCCTCTATATGTAGTGATTACCATGTCCTCTATATGTAGTGATCACCATGTTCCCTATATGTAGTGTCCACTAAGTCCCCTATATTTAGTGATTACCATGTCCCCTATATGTAATGATCATGTCCTCTATATGTAGTGATCACCATGTCCCCTATATGTAGTGATTACCGTGTCCTCTATATGTAGTGATTACTGTGTCTCCTATATGTAATGATCAGTATGTCACCTATATGTACTAATCATGTCCTCTATGTATAGTGATCACTATGTCACCTATATTTAATGATTATGTCCTCTATGTAGTGATTACCATGTCCCCTATATGTAGTGATTACATGTCCCAAATATGTATTATTACCGTGTCCTCTATATGTAGTGATTACCATGTCCTCTATATGTAGTGATTACCATGTCCTCTATATGTAGTGATTACCATGTCCTCTATATGTAGTGATTACCATGTCCCCTATATGTAGCGATCATATCCCCTATATGTAGCGATCATGTCCCATGTATGTAGCAATCATGTCCCCTATATGTTACGATCACGTCCCTTATATATAGTGATTACCATGTCCCCTATATGTAGTGATTATCATGTCCCCTATATGTAGTGATTACATGTCCCAAATATGTATTATTACCGTGTCCTCTATATGTAGTGATTACCATGTCCCCTATATGTAGTGATTACCATGTCCCAAATATGTATTATTACCGTGTCCTCTATATGTAGTGATTACCATGTCCTCTATATGTAGTGATTACCATGTCCTCTATATGTAGTGATTACCATGTCCTCTATATGTAGTGATTACCATGTCCTCTATATGTAGTGATTACCATGTCCCCTATATGTAGCGATCATGTCCCCTATATGTAGCGATCATGTCCCATGTATGTAGCAATCATGTCCCCTATATGTTACGATCACGTCCCTTATATATAGTGATTACCATGTCCCCTATATGTAGTGATTATCATGTACCCCATAATTGTAGTGATCACCATGTCCCCTATATGTAGTGATCACCACGTCCCCTATATGTAATGATCATGTCCCCTATATGTAATGATCACTTTGTCACCTATATGTAGTGATTACCATGTCCTCTATGTGTAGTGATCACCATGTCCGCTATATGTAGTGATTACCATGTCCTCTATATGTAGTGATCACCATGTCCTCTATATGTGGTGATTACCATATTCCCTATATGTAGTGATCGCTAAGTCCCCTATATGTAGTGATCATGTCTTCTATGTGGAGTGATCACTGTCACGTATATGTAATGACCATGTCCTCTATATGTAGTGATCACTGTCGCCTATATCTAATGATCATGTCCCCTATATGTAGTGATTACATGTCCTCTATATGTAGTGCTTGCCATGTTCCCTATATGTAGTGATCACTAAGTCCCCTATATGTAGTGATCACCATATCCTCTATATGTAGTGATTACCATGTCCCCTATATGTAATGATCATGTTTTGTATGTGTAGTAACCACTATGTCACCTATATGTAATCATCATGTCCTCTATAGGTAGTGATCACTGTCACCTATATCTAATGATCATGTCCCCTATATGTAGTAATTACAGTGCATCCTATATGTAGTGATTATCATGTCCTCTATATGTAGTGATCACTATGACTTCTATATGTAGTGATTACCATGTCCCCTCTATGTAGTGATAATGGCCTCTATATGTAGTGATTACCATGTCCCCTATATGTAGTGATCACTATGTCACCTTTATTTAGTGATCACCATAACCCCTATATGTAGTGATCACTATGTCACCTATATGTAGTGCTCACTGTCACCTATATGTAATGATCATGTCCTCTATATGTAGTGATCACTGTGTTACCTATATGTAATGAACACCATGTCCTCTATATGTAGTGCTCACTGTCACCTATATGTAACGATCATGTCCCCTATATATAGTGATCACTATGTCACCTATATGTAACGATTATGTCACCTATATGTAATGATCATGTCCCTATATGTAGTGATCATGTCCCCTATATGTAGTGATCACCATGTCACCTGTATGTAATGATCATGTCCCTATATGTAGTGATCACCATGTCCCCTATATGTAATGATCATGTCCTCTATATATAGTGATCACTATGTCACCTATATGTAATGATTATGTCCCCTATATGTAGTGATCATGTCCCCTATATGTAGTGATCACCATGTCCCCTATATGTAATGATCATGGCCTCTATACATAGTGATCAGCATGTCCCCTATATGTAGTGATCACTGTCACCTATATGTAATGATGATGTCCTCTATATGTAGTGACCACTATGTCACCTATATGTAATGATTATGTCCCCTATATGTAGTGATCATGTCCCCTATATGTAGTGATCACGATGTCAGCTATATGTAATGATCATGTCCCCTATATGTAGTGATCACTATGTCCCCTATATGTAATGATCATGGCCTCTATATGTAGTGATCAACATGTCCCCTATATGTAGTGATCACTATGTCACCTATATGTAATGATGATGTCCTCTATATGTAGTGATCACTATGTCACCTATATGTAATGATCATGGCCTCCTATATGTAGTGATCACTATGTCACCTATATGCAATGATCACTTTGTCACCTATATGCAATGATCGTGTTCCCTATATATAGTGATCACATGTACCCTATATGTAATGATCATGTCCCTATATATAGCGATCACTACGTCACCTATATGTAAAGATTATGTCACCTATATGTAATGATCATGTCCCCTATATGTAGTGATCACCATGTCACCTATATGTAATGAGCACCATGTCCTCTATATGTAGGGATCACTATGTCACCTATATGTAATGATCGTGTCCCCTATATATTGCGATCACCATGCCCCCTATATGTAATGATCATGTCCCCTATATATAGTGACCACGATGTCACCTATATGTAATTATCATGTCCCCCATATGTGGTGATCACCATGTCCCCTATATGTAATGATCACCATGTCCTCTATATGTAGTGAACATGGTCACCTATATGTAATGATCGTGTCCCCTATATGTAGTGAACACCATGTCCTCTATATGTAGTGATCACTATGTCACCTATATGTAATGATCATGGCCTCTATATGTAGTGATCAGCATGTCCCCTATATGTAATGATCATGTCCCTATATATAGTGATCACTACGTCGCCTATATGTAAAGATTATGTCACCTATATGTAATGATCATGTCCCCTATATGTAGTGATCACTATGTCACCTATATGTAATGATCACCATGTCCTCTATATGTAGTGAGCACTATGTCACCTATATGTAATGATCTTGTCCCCTATATGTAGTGATCACCATGTCCCCTACATGTAATGTTCATGTCCCCTATATGTAGTGATCACGATGTCACCTATATGTAATGATGATGTCCCCTATATGTAGTGATCACCATGTCCCCTATATGTAATGATCATGTCCTCTATGTGTAGTGATCACTATGTCACCTATATGTAATGATCGTGTCCCCTATATGTAGTGAACACCATGTCCCCTATATGTCGTGATCACCATGTTCTCTATATGTGGTGATCACTGTCACCTACATGTAATGATCGTGTCCCCTATATATAGTGATCATCATGTCCCCTATATGTAATGATCATGTCCCCTATATATGGTGACCACGATGTCACCTATATGTAATGATCATGTCCCCTATATGTAGTGATCACCATGTCCCCTATATGTAATGATCATGTCCTCTATATGTAGTGATCACTATGTCACCTATATGTAATGATCACCATGTCCTCTATATGTAGTGAACACGGTCACCTATATGTAATGATCGTGTCCCCTATATGTAGTGAACACCATGTCCTCTATATGTAGTGATCACTATGTCACCTATATGTAATGATCACCATGTCCTATATATGTAGTGATCACTGTCACCTATATGTAATGATTGTGTCCCCTATATGTAGTGAACACCATGTCCCCTATATGTAGTGATCACCATGTCCTCTATATGTAGTGATCACACTAAATACCCCCTTAGGTGGCAGTTCTAGTCTCTGGGGGCTGTCATTATATAAATGTGTGAATATCTGTGTCCCCTATGTGTCACATTGTTCCTGCAGGAGACATCTATAGATGTAACTAGAGGAGATAGAGGTCGCCCACTCCCCCAGTGTACCCAACCACAGCCCCATTCGCAGCTGAACTTCACAGACACCCCACTTCCACGTGGAAACCCAGATGCACACACCACCGAGACCACCAGACAGGAGAGAATACATCCTCGTCACTGAGACATCCGCCTCAACCGCAAGACCCCACATTACAAGAGAGAGACAGGCTGAGATTGTGTGGGGGTGACAGGAAACAAAGGGGGGCACGTAACAGGGAGGAGGGGTACAGAGAATAGTGTACAGGGGACATAGCAGAGGGAACAGTGCACAGGAGACATAGCAGAGGGAACAGTGCACAGGAGACATAGCAGAGGGAACAGTGCACAGGAGACAGAGGGAACAGTGCACAGGAGACATAGCAGAGGGAATAGTGCACAGGAGACATAGCAGAGAAAATAGTGCACAGGAGACATAGCAGAGGAAATAGTGCACAGGAGACGTAGCAGAGGGAACAGTGCACAGGAGACATAGCAGAGGGAACAGTGCACAGGAGACATAGCAGAGGGAATAGTGCACAGGAGACATAGCAGAGGGAACAGTGCACCGGAGACATAGCAGAGGGAACAGTGCACAGGAGACATAGCAGAGGGAACAGTGCACAGGAGACATAGCAGAGGGAACAGTGCACAGGAGACATAGCAGAGGGAATAGTGCACAGGAGACATAGCAGAGGGAATAGTGCACAGGAGACATAGCAGAGGGAATAGTGCACAGGAGACATAGCAGAGGGAATAGTGCACAGGAGACGTAGCAGAGGGAATAGTGCACAGGAGACGTAGCAGAGGGAACAGTGCACAGGAGACATAGCAGAGGGAACAGTGCACAGGAGACGTAGCAGAGGGAACAGTGCACAGGAGACATAGCAGAGGGAATAGTGCACAGGAGACATAGCAGAGGGAATAGTGCACAGGAGACATAGCAGAGGGAATAGTGCACAGGGGACATAGCAGAGGGAATAGTGCACAGGAGACATAACAGAGGGAACAGTGCACAGGAGACATAGCAGAGGGAACAGTGCACAGGAGACGTAGCAGAGGGAACAGTGCACAGGAGACGTAGCAGAGGGAACAGTGCACAGGAGACGTAGCAGAGGGAACAGTGCACAGGAGACGTAGCAGAGGGAACAGTGCACAGGAGACGTAGCAGAGGGAACAGTGCACAGGAGACGTAGCAGAGGGAACAGTGCACAGGAGACGTAGCAGAGGGAATAGTGCACAGGAGACATAGCAGAGGGAATAGTGCACAGGAGACATAGCAGAGGGAATAGTGCACAGGAGACATAGCAGAGGGAATAGTGCACAGGAGACATAGCAGAGGGAATAGTGCACAGGGGAAAATGTTTTGGGATGTGTAGGGATAGATGTGTAATATATGTTCTTGATTCTTATTATTAGTCCCCTTAAAGGGATATTCCCAAGCAAAGTCTTTTTTTTTTTAATCCTCTTAAATATAAACATATTGCTTTAAAATAATTGGAATATTCATTTCCTAACTCCTTTTTTCTTAACTAGATAATTCAGGGTTCATCACATGATTATTTACACGACCCTTGAAAAGACAATCACAAGATGGCGTCAGACAGACATTAGGTTTATTATAATCATATACAATCGTTTATAACCCATTTTTTTCAGGCCCCTCCCCCATGTTATTAAAATGTACGTAACATACAACAATATAATGTCCCGTACCCCACTATAAAAAATATATATTCAGTATTCAGCTCCCCATTTATATATAAATAATATAGAGAAATAAAGTATATTATAATCGTGATATATAATAACCCTCACAGCTCCACACCGCCACCTGGTGGCCAATCTTTATCATAGCATACAAAGCTCCACCTGGTGGTCAATTCCCATCACAGCACACATAGCTCCACCTAGTGGCCAATCCTCATCACAGCACAAACATCTCCACACCTCCACCTGGTGGCCAATATTTATCACAGTACACACAGCTCCACCTGGTGGTCAATCCTCATCACAGCGCACACAGCTCCACATAACAGTACACACATCTCCACACCTCCCCCTGGTGGCCAATCCTCATCACAGCACACACAGCTCCACACCACCCCCTGGTGGCCAATCCTCATCACAGCACACACAGCTTCACATAACAGCACACATCCCCACACCTCCCCCTGGTGGCCAATCCTCATCACAGCGCACATCTCCACACCTTCCCCTGGTGGCCAATCCTCATTACAGCACACACAGCTCCACATAACAGCACACACATCCCAACACACCTCCCCCTGGTGGCCAATCCTCATCACAGTGCACATCTCCACACCTCCCCCTGGTGGCCAATCCTCATCACAGCACACACAGCTTCACATAACAGCACACATCCCCACACCTCCCCCTGGTGGCCAATCCTCATCACAGCGCACATCTCCACACCTTCCCCTGGTGGCCAATCCTCATTACAGCACACACAGCTCCACATAACAGCACACACATCCCAACACACCTCCCCCTGGTGGCCAATCCTCATCACAGTGCACATCTCCACACCTCCCCCTGGTGGCCAATCCTCATCACAGCACACACAGCTCCACATAACAGCACACATCTCCACAGCTCCCCCTGGTGGCCAATCCTCACCACAGCACACACAGCTCCACACCTCTCACTGGTGGCCAAACTCTATCACAGTTCAGATACTATTTATGTTATTAAAAAAAACAATCCTCAACTATTGCAGCTTTCACTCCGCCCACCGCGCTTCACAATAAAATTATACCCGCTGTTACTTTCATCGTGTGCCGTGTACACTGGGGTTACAATGAATAGTAACAGCGCAATTATAATGCTGAAGGCAGAAAACACAGGAGCGCACCGTTAATAATAGATGGTGGAAAAAGCTCAGCTTCTCCCCCTCGCTGCACAGTGACCTCTGCACAGAGCACGCCCACTACACTTTCCTATAACATCAATAGCGAATGGTCACAGCTCCTCTCCCTGCACTGATCACACCCACTATAAATAGGTCGCAGTTCCCCTCCTCTCCCTCCCTGCACACTTCACTGAGCATGCCCACTACATTCTTCCAAAGAATTCAATTAGTGATCTCCAGTTTCCTATGTCCATGTGGCTGCTGTAAAGCAAATATCTGAACTGCTGTTAATAACGCAAAGCAGCGGCTCAGGTAAGATGGCCGCCACCATAATCATGTAGAGGAAGTAGAAGAAACAATAAAAACAGATTAGAAACGAAGTGTCAGTCTACATGTATAATTAGTCATATATAATAAGTGACCCCCTCCCTGGAAACAGAACGTCTCATGCGTGATTGTACTGTCCACCTGGTGGCCAAATCCGATAACAGCTCTACATCTCCACCTAGTGGTCAATCCCCATAACAGCTCTACATCGCCACCTGGTGGCCAAATCCTATAACAGCTCTACATCTCCACCTAGTGGTCAATCCCAATAACAGTTCTACATCTCCACCTGGTGGTCAATCACCATAACAGCCCTACATCTCCACCTAGTGGTCAATCCCCATAACAGTTCTACATCTCCACCTAGTGGTCAATCCCCATAACAGCTCTACATCTCCACCTGGTGGTTAATCCCCATAACAGCTCTACATCTCCACCTGGTGGTCAATCCCCATAACAGCTCTACATCGCCAACTGGTGGTCAATCCCCATAACAGCTCTACATCGTCACCTGGTGGTCAATCCCCATAACAGCTCTACATTTCCACCTGGTGGTCAATCCCCATAACAGCTCTACATCTCCACCTGGTGGTCAAACCCCATAACAGCTCTACATCTCCACCTGGTGGTCAGTCCCCATAACGATTCCCATTTACTTCACCTCCTCGTTCCCTCTTATTTCTCTCTCCCAAATACTTCTATAATAAAATACTGATTAAAAACACTTGTTACACCAAAGTCTGCTCCACCTGCAACATTCTTATTTGCCATTATGAATCAAGTGTCTGCGCAAAACACATTCTTTTCTGCATAATATGTGAAACGGGGGGGGGGGGGGGCATAGCAAAGAGTAAAATGTGTCCCCCTTCTTGTGTCATTACCCCCCTCTCCTGGGGCGGGAGGACGTCTCTCCAGGATGTTTGGACTGATCCCCCACACTCTTGTTTGCTGAGGGTTTATTCACAACCTGGGTTGGGCCCCGTCTCTCCAGGGGCCCCATATAGCATATGCATTCTGTGCCTTTATGGTAATGTCCAGTTATAAATATATAAAACCTTCCAGGGTCACATGTAATAATCTACACAATATATCATATTTGGGGGCTCCGGTGACTCGGGACCTCCTCTTAGGTGGATAATGGAGCCAGGCCTTACTGTTGACGGAGCTTATGCTGGAGATGGATCCCTGCGTCAGATGATAGGGCTGGATCACAGTAGATGACTGAGTGATGGCGTCCATGGCCCAGCAGGTGGCGCTGTCTGAGGAGGTCATGTCAGCAGTGATCGGGGCCATCATTCTATTCAGCAGGAAGCACAGACAGTATCTGGGGGGCACCCACTCATTTTGGGGTGCTGAGCAGAATCTCCAGCCAGCAGGGGCAGGAAGTAATGAATTGCCGAGAATAGCGGGCACCCCAACCTTTGGCAAAACTGATGCGAACGCTGTGGGGGTCACAGGGCCCATCCCCCAAGTCGGAGCGCCCCAGTAGATTAGCTGCTCTTTCCGCATCAAACACTTTGATGGAGTAGCCGGGTAGAACCTTGAGCACAGCTTGCCCGCGGGCACTGACAGTGGCCAGGGTGGGCGAGCTGATGAAGATGGGGTGCTCGCTGTGGTTATCCACCCACACCTCCCCCTGCTGGCGGCTCAGGACCAGGCCCTGGCCGATCTTCTTCCGGGTCCGTCTCACGGTTTCATTGCGGGGCTCGGAGCCCAGGAAACCCAGGCAGAAGCCGCTGGCCTTGGGCAGGTCATGGAAGATGTGGACGGAGGGTTCAGTAACGGGGTACAGGCGCCCCACACGTGTGCGATTCTCCCAGTACGCCAGTTTACACCACTGACCGTCGCGGATGGAGCCTCTGGACAGAGTGGTGTCTGCAACAACAGGAAAAGACGTCAGATTTATGTGCTGCCCCCCAAAACCCCTAACTGGGGGGACACATCACTGGTGCATAACATGCCTCAGATGGGTCACTAGAGGCTTCTAGGACCATAATCTGGAAGAAGTGCTGGATTGTAATCTCCTAGGAACATAATCTGGAGGACGTGCTGGATTGTAATCTCCTAGGACCATAATCTGGAGGACGTGCTGGATTGTAATCTCCTAGGACTATAATCTGGTGGACGTGCTGGATCTCCTAGGACTATAATCTGGTGGACGTGCTGGATTGTAATCTCCTAGGACAATAATCTGGGGGATGTGATGGATTGTAATCTCCTAGGACTATAATCTGGAGGATGTGCTGGATTGTAATCTCCTAGGACTATAATCTGGAGGACGTGTTGGATTGTAATCTCCTAGGACTATAATCTGGTGGACGTGCTGGATCTCCTAGGACTATAATCTGGTGGACGTGCTGGATTGTAATCTCCTAGGACAATAATCTGGGGGATGTGATGGATTGTAATCTCCTAGGACCATAATCTGGAGGACGTGCTGGATTGTAATCTCCTAGGACTGTAATCTGGAGGATTTGCTGGATTGTAATCTCCTAGGACCATAATCTGGAGGGCGTGCTGGATTGTAATCTCCTAGGACAATAATCTGGGGGATGTGCTGGATTGTAATCTCCTAGAACAATAATCTCGTGGATGTGCTGAATTGTAATCTCCTAGGACTATAATCTGGAAGATGTGCTGGATTGTAATCTCCTAGTACAATAATCTGGAGGACGTGCTGGATTGTAATCTTCTAGGACTATAAACTGGGGGATGTGCTGGATTGTAATCTCCTAGGACTATAATCTGGGGGATGTGCTGGATTGTAATCTACTAGGACTATAATCTGGAAGATGTGCTGGATTGTAAACTACTAGGACTATAATCTGGATGTACTGGATTGTAATCTCCTAGGACTATAATCTGGGGGATGTGCTGGATTGTAATCTCCTAGGACTATAATCTGGAGGACGTGCTGGATTGTAAACTCCTAGGACTATAATCTGGAGGATGTGCTGGATTGTAATCTTCTAGGACTATAATCTGGATGTGCTGGATTGTAATCTCCTAGGACTATAATCTGGAGGATGTGCTGGATTGTAATCTCCTAGGGCTATAATCTGGATGTGCTGGATTGTAATCTCCTAGGACTATAATCTGGATGTGCTGTATTGTAATCTCCTAGGACTATAATCTGGATGTGCTGTATTGTAATCTCCTAGGACTATAATCTGGATGTGCTGTATTGTAATCTCCTAGGACTATAATCTGAAGGATGTGCTGTATTGTAATCTCCTAGGGCTATAATCTGGATGTGCTGGATTGTAATCTCCTAGGACTATAATCTGGACGTGCTGGATTGTAATCTCCCAGGACAATAATCTGGAGGACATGCTGGATTGTAATCTCCTAAGACTATAATCTGGAGGACGTGCTGTATTGTAATCTCCTAGGACTATAATCTGGAGGACGTGCTGGATTGTAATCTCCCAGGACAATAATCTGGAGGACGTGCTGGATTGTAATCTCCTAGGACTATAATCTGGAGGACGTGCTGGATTGTAATCTCTGCGGCTCAGCATGGACAACAGATATAGTGATAATTTATTCCGGGACACGCTTGTGATTTGTTTGCCCCTCCCCCATCCTTACCGTGTAATCCTCGCACATTATAGCGGCTGGACCCCGACTCAGCGAGCGCCGCTTTAGACAGGACGGGGCGGGCGGCTTCTCTCGTCTTGTAGCTCAGTGAGACGGTCGGATCTGTTCATGGTGAAAATAAATGTGGGTGAATAAGAAGTGGAGTCACCCCAACCACCCCATGATAAGTGTGCCCCCCCCTGCCACACCTGGTGCCGCCAGCCGGCTTAAGTGGTATGGGTTGCAGCAGACGGCGGTGCCCTCTCCACTCCTCCTGCAGAAGTTCTGGCAGTGGCTCAGGCTCTTGATCTCGGTGGTGGTGCGGAGGTCCGGCCACCGGTACAACCTGCAGAGCAGCACCTGAGGCGGCAGCACCTGTTTCCCGGCGCGCACTTCCCAGGGCAGCCAGACGCAGCCGCAGTCCCAGCGCCCCCTGCTGTCCACCGCCTGCGACAACTGCCACAGCTGCTCATCCTTTAGCTTTTTAAAGAGCTGGTGGACGGCCGGACGCAGTGCATTGTGGAGGTCCTCATGGTTGGGGGGTGGTCCTTCCCCCTGCCCCCGGCTGGGCGTTATGCAGCGCTGCTTCCAAAGCTGCCTCACGGAAAGAGAGCGTCGAGAACGGAACATAAGATGGAGACGATCAATCTGCAGGATCCGCGCGTCAAACACGGGCCACGAAGACCTGTCGAAAATGAGAAGCAGCGTCAGTGCAAACCGTGCCTCAAACCTCAACCGGCCAGGAGGCACCGGACACTTACCGGCCAAGTCAGATGTTCTGGGGGTGAAGTCTGAGACCCTCCATCATCCTGCACACAACAGACAACAGTTAATGAGGTGGAAGGCGGCTCATCCCACCAGAGACACTTTCATACCAATGCAGACATCAGGGGGCGCTGTCCTGCTAACCGGGAACATAGCTGGAAACGTTCCTACATATGAGTGTGCAGAATAATGATATCAACCCTCACCTGACGCCTCTCCCTGCACCGGTCACAGCTGTCACCCCATACACACATAACATCACTAGACCCAAGATCAGTAATGTATGTACACAGTGACTCCACCAGCAGAATAGTGAGCGCAGCTCTGGAGTATAATACAGGATGTAACTCAGGATCAGTTATGTAATGTATGTACACAGTGACTCCACCAGCAGAACAGTGAGTGCAGCTCTGGAGTATAATACAGAATATAACTCAGGATCAGTACAGGATAAGTAATGTATGTACACAGTGACTCCACCAGCAGAATAGTGAGTGCAGCTCTGGAGTATAATACAGGATATAACTCAGGATCAGTACAGGATAAGTAATGTAATGTATGTACACAGTGACTCCACCAGCAGAATAGTGAGTGCAGCTCTGGAGCATAATACAGGATGTAACTCCGGATAAGTACAGGATGAGTAATGTAATGTATGTACACAGTGACTCCACCAGCAGAATAGTGAGTGCAGCTCTGGAGTATAATACAGGATGTAACTCAGGATCAGTACAGGATAAGTAATGTAATGTATGTACACAGTGACTCCACCAGCAGAATAGTGAGTGCAGCTCTGGAGTATAATACAGGATGTAACTCAGGATCAGTACAGGATAAGTAATGTAATGTATGTACACAGTGACTCCACCAGCAGAATAGTGAGTGCAGCTCTGGAGTATTTATAATACAGGATGTAACTCAGGATCAGTACAGGATAAGTAATGTAATGTATGTACACAGTGACTCCACCAGCAGAATAGTGAGTGCAGCTCTGGAGTATAATACAGGATGTAACTCAGGATCAGTACAGGATAAGTAATGTAATGTATGTACACAGTGACTCCACCAGCAGAATAGTGAGTGCAGCTCTGGAGTATAATACAGGATATAACTCAGGATCAGTACAGGATAAGTAATATAATGTATGTACACAGTGACTCCACCAGCAGAATAGTGAGTGCAGCTCTGGAGTATAATACAGGATGTAACTCAGGATCAGTACAGGATAAGTAATGTAATGTATGTACACAGTGACTCCACCAGCAGAATAGTGAGTGCAGCTCTGGAGTATAATACAGGATGTAACTCAGGATCAGTACAGGATAAGTAATGTAATGTATGTACACAGTGACTCCACCAGCAGAATAGTGAGTGCAGCTCTGGAGTATAATACAGAATATAACTCAGGATCAGTACAGGATAAGTAATGTAATATATGTACACAGTGACTCCACCAGCAGAATAGTGAATGCAGCTCTGGAGTATAATACAGGATGTAACTCAGGATCAGTACAGGATAAGTAATGTAATGTATGTACACAGTGACTCCACCAGCAGAATAGTGAGTGCAGCTCTGGAGTATTTATAATACAGGATGTAACTCAGGATCAGTACAGGATAAGTAATGTAATGTATGTACACAGTGACTCCACCAGCAGAATAGTGAGTGCAGCTCTGGAGTATAATACAGAATATAACTCAGGATCAGTACAGGATAAGTAATGTAATATATGTACACAGTGACTCCACCAGCAGAATAGTGAATGCAGCTCTGGAGTATAATACAGGATGTAACTCAGGATCAGTACAGGATAAGTAATGTAATGTATGTACACAGTGACTCCACCAGCAGAATAGTGAGTGCAGCTCTGGAGTATTTATAATACAGGATGTAACTCAGGATCAGTACAGGATAAGTAATGTAATGTATGTACACAGTGACTCCACCAGCAGAATAGTGAGTGCAGCTCTGGAGTATAATACAGAATATAACTCAGGATCAGTACAGGATAAGTAATGTAATATATGTACACAGTGACTCCACCAGCAGAATAGTGAATGCAGCTCTGGAGTATAATACAGGATGTAACTCAGGATCAGTACAGGATAAGTAATGTAATGTATGTACACAGTCACTCCACCAGCAGAATAGGGAGTGCAGCTCTGGAGTATAATACAGGATGTAACTCAGGATAAGTAATGTATGTACACAGTGACTCCACCAGCAGAATAGTGAGTGCAGCTCTGGAGTATAATACAGGATATAACTCAGGATCAGTACAGGATAAGTACTGTAATGTATGTACACAGTGACTCCACCAGCAGAATAGTGAGAGCAGCTCTGGAGTATAATACAGGATATAACTCAGGATCAGTACAGGATAAGTAATGTAATGTATGTACACAGTGACTCCACCAGCAGAATAGTGAGTGCAGCTCTGGAGTATAATACAGGATGTAACTCAGGATCAGTACAGGATAGGTAATGTAATGTATGTACACAGTGACTCCACCAGCAGTATAGTGAGTGCAGCTCTGGAGTATAATACAGGATGTAACTCCGGATCAGTACAGGATAAGTAATGTAATGTAATGTATGTACACAGTGACTCCACCAGCAGAATAGTGAGAGCAGCTCTGGAGTATAATACAGGATGTAACTCAGGATCAGTACAGGATAAGTAATGTATGTACACAGTGACTCCACCAGCAGAATAGTGAGTGCAGCTCTGGAGTATAATACTGAATGTAACTCAGGATCAGTACAGGATAAGTAATGTAATGTATGTACACACTGACTCCACCAGCAGAATAGTGAGTGCAGCTCTGGAGTATAATACAGGATGTAACTCAGGATCAGTACAGGATAAGTAATGTAATGTGGTGGGTGCTCATTGAGTAAGATTTAGTATTTGGGGCTTTATAAATTTCTATACAGATAGAGAAGGGGAGACCCTGCACCCACATTTATCCTGGAGATACAATTATACATGCTGAATGTTGGGGTTCGTCTCTTACCTGCAGAGTGCGTCCTGCTGCCTGCTCCACTGCTGCCTCCTCCACTACTGCTGTGAGTCGGGTAGACGGGACATATGCAGTTTCCTGTGCTCCCTCCTTCTTTCTCTCACCAACGCCCACCCCACGGGTGTCACACACCCCACAGGACATTCTATTCAACTCAATTATATCTGTTCCTGGGAAATCTGAGTGGCTGCTGTATTTCACAAGGAAGTAGTACTGAGCGATATCCATATACATATAGAATAATACAGATACTGAGAATTACACCCAGTATACAGGACAGGAGAAGTGGTACTGTGCAGTGTCCATATATACAGAATAATACAGAAACTGAGAATTACACCCAGTATACAGGACAGGAGAAGTGGTACTGTGCAGTGTATATATATACAGAATAATACAGATACTGAGAATTACCCCCAGTATACAGGACAGGAGAAGTGGTACTGTGCAGTGTATATATATACAGAATAATACAGATACTGAGAATTACACCCAGTATACAGGACAGGAGAAGTGGTACTGTGCAGTGTCCATATATACAGAATAATACAGATACTGAGAATTACACCCAGTATACAGGACAGGAGAAGTAGTACTGTGCAGCGTGTGTATATATATATATATATATATATATATACACACAGAATAATACAGATACTGAGAATTACACCCAGTATACAGGACAGGAGAAGTGGTACTGTGCAGTGTCCATATATACAGAATAATACAGATACTGAGGATTACACCCAGTATACAGGACAGGAGAAGTGGTACTGTGCAGTGTCATTATATACAGAATAATATAGATACTGAGAATTACACCCAGTATACAGGACAGGAGAAGTGGTACTGTGCAGTGTCCATATATACAGGATAATACAGATACTGAGAATTACACCCAGTATACAGGACAGGAGAAGTGGTACTGTGCAGTGTATATATATACAGAATAATACAGATACTGAGAATTACCCCCAGTATACAGGACAGGAGAAGTGGTACTGTGCAGTGTATATATATACAGAATAATACAGATACTGAGAATTACACCCAGTATACAGGACAGGAGAAGTGGTACTGTGCAGTGTCCATATATACAGAATAATACAGATACTGAGAATTACACCCAGTATACAGGACAGGAGAAGTAGTACTGTGCAGCGTGTGTATATATATATATATATATATATATATATATACACACAGAATAATACAGATACTGAGAATTACACCCAGTATACAGGACAGGAGAAGTGGTACTGTGCAGTGTCCATATATACAGAATAATACAGATACTGAGGATTACACCCAGTATACAGGACAGGAGAAGTGGTACTGTGCAGTGTCATTATATACAGAATAATATAGATACTGAGAATTACACCCAGTATACAGGACAGGAGAAGTGGTACTGTGCAGTGTCCATATATACAGAATAATACAGATACTGAGAATTACACCCAGTATACAGGACAGGAGAAGTGGTACTGTGCAGTGTCCATATATACAGAATAATATAGATACTGAGAATTACACCCAGTATTCAGGACAGGAGAAGTGGTACTGTGCAGTGTCCATATAGACAGAATAATACAGATACTGAGAATTACACCCAGTATACAGGACAGGAGAAGTGGTACTGTGCAGTGTCATTATATACAGAATAATATAGATACTGAGAATTACACCCAGTATACAGGACAGGAGAAGTGGTACTGTGCAGTGTCCATATATACAGAATAATACAGATACTGAGAATTACACCCAGTATACAGGACAGGAGAAGTGGTACTGTGCAGTGTCCATATATACAGAATAATACAGATACTGAGAATTACACCCAGTATACAGGACAGGAGAAGTGGTACTGTGCAGTGTATATATATACAGAATAATACAGAAACTGAGAATTACACCCAGTATACAGGACAGGAGAAGTGGTACTGTGCAGTGTATATATATACACAGAATAATACAGATACTGAGAATTACACCCAGTATACAGGACAGGAGAAGTGGTACTGTGCAGTGTCCATATATACAGAATAATACAGATACTGAGAATTACACCCAGTATACAGGACAGGAGAAGTGGTACTGTGCAGTGTATATATATACAGAATAATACAGAAACTGAGAATTACACCCAGTATACAGGACAGGAGAAGTGGTACTGTGCAGTGTCCATATATACAGAATAATACAGATACTGAGAATTACACCCAGTATACAGGACAGGAGAAGTGGTACTGTGCAGTGTCCATATATACAGAATAATACAGATACTGAGGATTACACCCAGTATACAGGACAGGAGAAGTGGTACTGTGCAGTGTTTATATATACAGAATAATACAGATACTGAGAATTACACCCAGTATACAGGACAGGAGAAGTGGTACTGTGCAGTGTCCATATATACAGAATAATACAGAAACTGAGAATTACACCCAGTATACAGGACAGGAGAAGTGGTACTGTGCAGTGTCCATATATACAGAATAATACAGATACTGAGAATTACACCCAGTATACAGGACAGGAGAAGTGGTACTGTGCAGTGTATATATACAGAATAATACAGATACTGAGAATTACACCCAGTATACAGGACAGGAGAAGTGGTACTGTGCAGTGTCCATATATACAGAATAATACAGAAACTGAGAATTACACCCAGTATACAGGACAGGAGAAGTGGTACTGTGCAGTGTCCATATATACAGAATAATACAGATACTGAGAATTACACCCAGTATACAGGACAGGAGAAGTGGTACTGTGTGGTGTGTGTGTGTATATATATATATATACTGCTGTACGTGGTCTGACAGGTGGAGTATCTGTATTTCCAGTCCTCCAGGCTGGATTGGTAATGACATGTGAGCGGTGACTCCATTGCTCAATCCACTTCCTTCCCTATTCTGTTTATTGAGTCTGAGACTTCCCCAGGAGATAAGAGAACAACCTGGCGCCTGTACTACCCCCCCCCCTCCCCAACGCGCAACCCTGCACGCAGGGTACACTCTGCTACATGGCACTGATCCGTCAGCAGCTGAGCTGTGTATCTAATCCTATCATGTGTGATACTGTCTGCTGAGCTGTGTATCTAATCCTATCATGTGTGATACTGTCTGCTGAGCTGTGTATCTAATCCTATCATGTGTGATACTGTCTGCTGAGCTGTGTATCTAATCCTATCATGTGTGATACTGTCTGCTGGGCCCTGTATCTAATCGTATCATGTGTGATACTGTCTGCTGAGCGGTGTATCTAATCCTATCATGTGTGATACTGTCTGCTGAGCTGTGTATCTAATCCTATCATGTGTGATACTGTCTGCTGAGCCGTCTATCTAATCCTATCATGTGTGATACTGACTGCTGGGCCACTGTATCTAATCCTATCATGTGTGATACTGTCTGCTGAGCTGTGTATCTAATCCTATCATGTGTGATACTGTCTGCTGAGCTGTGTATCTAAGCCTATCATGTGTCATACGGTCTGCTGAGCCGTGTATCTAATCCTATCATGTGTGATACTGTCTGCTGAGCCGTGTATCTAATCCTATCATGTGTGGTACTGTCTGCTGAGCCGTGTATCTAATCCTATCATCTGTGGTACTGTCTGCTGAGCTGTGTATCTAATCCTATCATGTGTGATACTGTCTGCTGAACTGTATCTAATCCTATCATGTGTGATACTGTCTGCTGAGCTGTGTATCTAATCCTATCATGTGTGATACTGTCTGCTGAGCTGTGTATCTAATCCTATCATGTGTGATACTGTCTGCTGAGCTGTGTATCTAATCCTATCATGTGTGACACTGTCTGCTGAGCCCTGTATCTAATCCTATCATGTGTGATACTGTCTGCTGAGCTGTGTATCTAAGCCTATCATGTGTCATACGGTCTGCTGAGCTGTGTATCTAATCCTATCATGTGTGATACTCTCTGCTGAGCCGTGTATCTAATCCTATCATGTGTGGTACTGTCTGCTGAGCTGTGTATCTAATCCTATCATGTGTGATACTGTCTGCTGAGCCGTGTATCTAACCCTATCATGTGTGATACTGTCTGCTGAGCTGTGTATCTAATCCTATCATGTGTGATACTGTCTGATGAGCTGTGTATCTAATCCTATCATGTGTGATACTGTCTGCTGAGCTGGTGTATCTAATCCTATCATGTGTGATACAGTCTGTATATAAGGTTTTGTCATGTGATGATATTTAGGTTTTTAGATACACTGCTTCTGGAGATGTTGTCCTTGTTGCTGACATGATGGCGGATCAGATACCCAGGGTGACCCCTCCTCAGCTCCAGCCAGTCTGGACCCTGCACTGACGACGCTTCCTCTGACCCTGAGAGCCCGGATCTTATCTGCAGACACAGGGAGACTGGCACAGGGGGCAGCCAGGGAGGAGGCCGACCGCAGGGACTGAGGGGTTAATATCATCATAGGAACACCCAGAAGACCCAGCACTATGTACCTGTCAGGAGGTAGAGAGATGCTCTGCAGAGACAGGACAGTGGTGTAATAATCTGCAGGATATATCAGTATGTATCTGTCAGGAGGTAGAGGAGCGATGTTCTGCAGATCTGTAGAGGTCAGTGGTGTAATAATCTGCAGGATATATCACTATGTATCTGTCAGGAGGTAGAGGAGCGATGTTCTGCAGATCTGTAGAGAGGTCAGTGGTGTAATAATCTGCAGGATATATCACTATGTATCTGTCAGGAGGTAGAGGAGCGATGCTCTGCAGATCTGTAGAGGTCAGTGGTGTAATAATCTGCAGGATATATCACTGTATCTGTCAGGAGGTGGAGGAGCGATGTTCTGCAGGTCTGTAGAGAGGTCAGTGGTGTAATAATCTGCAGGATATATCACTATGTATCTGTCAGGAGGTAGAGGAGCGATGTTCTGCAGATCTGTAGAGAGGTCAGTGGTGTAATAATCTGCAGGATATATCACTATGTATCTGTCAGGAGGTAGAGGAGCGATGTTCTGCAGATCTGTAGAGAGGTCAGTGGTGTAATAATCTGCAGGATATATCACTATGTATCTGTCAGGAGGTAGAGGAGCGATGCTCTGCAGATCTGTAGAGGTCAGTGGTGTAATAATCTGCAGGATATATCACTATGTATCTGTCAGGAGGTAGAGGAGCGATGTTCTGCAGATCTGTAGAGAGGTCAGTGGTGTAATAATCTGCAGGATATATCAGTATGTATCTGTCAGGAGGTAGAGGAGCGATGTTCTGCAGATCTGTAGGGAGGTCAGTGGTGTAATAATCTGCAGGATATATCACTATGTATCTATCAGGAGGTGGAGGAGCGATGTTCTGCAGATCTGTAGAGAGGTCAGTGGTGTAATAATCTGCAGGATATATCAGTATGTATCTGTCAGGAGGTAGAGGAGCGATGTTCTGCAGATCTGTAGAGAGGTCAGTGGTGTAATAATCTGCAGGATATATCACTATGTATCTGTCAGGAGGTAGAGGAGCAATGTTCTGCAGATCAGTAGAGAGGTCAGTGGTGTAATAATCTGCAGGATATATCAGTATGTATCTGTCAGGAGGTAGAGAGATGCTCTGCAGGAACAGGACAGTGGTGTAATAATCTGCAGGATATATCAGTATGTATCGGTCAGGAGGTAGAGAGATGCTCTGCAGAGACAGGACAGTGGTGTAATAATCTGCAGGATATATCAGTATGTATCTGTCAGGAGGTAGAGAGATGCTCTGCAGGAACAGGACAGTGGTGTAATAATCTGCAGTATATATCACTGTATCTGCCAGAAGGTAGAGGAGCAATGTTCTGCAGATCTCTAGAGGGGTCAGTGGTGTAATAATCTGCAGGATATATCACTATGTATCTGTCAGGAGGTAGAGGAGCGATGTTCTGCAGATCTCTAGAGGGGTCAGTGGTGTAATAATCTGCAGGATATATCACTATGTATCTGTCAGGAGGTGGAGGAGCAATGTTCTGCAGATCTCTAGAGGGGTCAGTGGTGTAATAATCTGCAGGATATATCACTGTATCTGTCAGGAGGTAGAGGAGCAATGTTCTGCAGATCTGTAGAGAGGTCAGTGGTGTAATAATCTGCAGGATATATCACTATGTATCAGGAGGTAGAGGAGCAATGTTCTGCAGATCTGTAGAGGGGTCAGTGGTGTAATATTCTGCAGGATATATCACTATGTATCTGTCAGGAGGAGGAGCGATGTTCTGCAGATCTGTAGAGAGGTCAGTGGTGTAATAATCTGCAGGATATATCACTATGTATCTGTCAGGAGGTGGAGGAGCAATGTTCTGCAGATCTGTAGAGAGGTCAGTGGTGTAATAATCTGCAGGGTATATCACTATGTATCTGTCAGGAGGTAGAGGAGCAATGTTCTGCAGATCTGTAGAGAGGTCAGTGGTGTAATAATCTGCAGGATAAATCACTATGTATCTGTCAGGAGGTAGAGGAGCGATCTTCTGCAGATCTGTAGAGAGGTCAGAGGTGTAATAATCTGCAGGATATATCACTATGTATCAGGAGGTAGAGGAGCAATGTTCTGCAGATCTGTAGAGGGGTCAGTGGTGTACCCCCCCGACACACCCTATACCACCACGACACACCCTATAACCCCCGACACACCCGATACCACCCCGACACATCCAATACCACCCCGACACACCATATACCACCCCGACACACCCTATACCACCCCGACAACCCTATACCACCCCGACACATTATATACCACCCCGACACACCATATACCACCCGACACACCATATACCACCCCGACACACCCTATACCACCCCGACACATTATATACCACCCCGACACATTGTATACCACCCCGACACACCGTATACTACACCGACATACCGTATACCACCCCGACACACCATACACCACCCCGACACATCATACACCACCCCGACACATCATATACCACCAAGACACACCCTATACCACCCCGACACAATATATACCACCCCGACACAATATATACCACCCCGACACACCCTATACCACCCCGACACACCCTATACAACCCCGACACACCCTATACAACCCCGACACACCCTATACCACCCCGACACACCGTATACCACCCCGACACACCGTATACCACCCCGACACACCCTATACCACCCCGACACAATATATACCTCCCCGACACACCCTATACCACCCCGACACACCCTATACCACCCCGACACACCCTATACCACCCCGACACACCCTATACCACCCCGACACACCCTATACCAGCCCGACACATCCTATACCCCGACACACCCTATACCACCCGACACATCCTATACCACCCGACACATCCTATACCACCCCGACACACCCTATACCACCCCGACACACCCTATACCACCCTGACACATTATATACCACCCAGACACATTATATACCACCCAGACACATTATATACCACCCCGACACATTGTATACCACCCGACACACCGTATACTACACCGACATACCGTATACCACCCCGACATACCATACACCACCCCGACACACCATACACCACCCCAACACATCATATACCACCACGACACACCCTATACCACCCCGACACAATATATACCTCCCCGACACACCCTATACCACCCCGACACTCTATACCACCCCGACACACCCTATACCACCCCGACACACCGTATACCACCCCGACACATCTTATACCACCCCGACACACCGTATACCACCCCGACACACCATATACCACCCCGACACACCCTATACCACCCCGACACACCATATACCACCCCGACACACCGTATACCACCCCGACACACCCTATACTACCCGACACACCCTATACCAGCCCGACACAATATATACCACCCCGACACACCCTATACCACCCCGACACATTATCCACCACCCCGACACACCATATACCAGCCCGACACACCATATACCCCCCCCGACACAATATATACCACCCCGACACAACCTATACCCCCCGACACATCCGATACCACCCCGACACACCATATACCACCCCGACATATCCTGTACCACCCCGACACATCCTGTACCACCCCGACACATCCTGTACCACCCCGACACACCCTATACCACCCGACACATCCTATACCACCCCGACACACCCTATACCACCCCGACACATTATATACCACCCCGACACACCATATACCACCCCGACACACCGTACACCACCCCGACACACCATACACCACCCCGACACACCATACACCACCCCGACACACCCTATACCACCCCGACACACCCTATACCAGCCCGACACATCCTATACCAGCCCGACACATCCTATACCACCCCGACACACCCTATACCACCCCGACACACCCTATACCACCCCGACACACCATACACCACCCCGACACACCCTATACCACCCCGACACACCCTATACCACCCCGACACTCTATACCACCCCGACACTCTATACCACCCGACACACCCTATACCAGCCCGACACATCCTATACCACCCCGACACATTATCCACCACCCCGACACACCATATACCACCACGACACATTATCCACCACACGACACATTATCCACCACCCCGACACACCATATACCAGCCCGACACACCATATACCAGCCCGACACATTATCCACCACACGACACATTATCCACCACCCCGACACACCATATACCAGCCCGACACACCCGATACCACCCCGACACATCCTATACCACCCCGACACACCCTATACCACCCCGACACACCCTATACCACCCCGACACACCCTATACCACCCCGACACATTATATACCACCCCGACACACCGTATACCACCCCGACACACCGTATACCACCCCGACATACCATACACCACTCCGACACACCCTACACCTCCCGACACACCCTATACCACCCCGACAAACCCTATACCACCCCGACACATCCTATACCACCCCGACACACCCTATACCACCCCGACACACCCTATACCACCCCGACACATCCTATACCACCCCGACACATCCTATACCACCCCGAGACACTCTATACCACCCCGACACACCCTATACCACCCCGACACACCGTATACCACCCCGACACACCGTATACCACCCCGACACACCATACACCACCCCGACACACCATACACCACCCCGACACACCCTATACCACCCCGACACACTCTATACCACCCCGACACATCCGATACCACCCCGACACACCAATTTACCACCCCGACACATCCTATACCACCCCGACACATCCTATACCACCCCGAGACACTCTATACCACCCCGACACACCCTATACCACCCGACACACCCTATACCACCCGACACACCCTATACCACCCCGACACACCGTATACCACCCCGACACACCATACACCACCACGACACACCATACACCACCCCGACACACCATACACCACCCCGACACACCCTATACCACCCCGACACACTCTATACCACCCGACACACCCTATACCACCCCGACATACCATACACCACCCCGACACACCATACACCACCCCGACACACCCTATACCACCCCGACACACTCTATACCACCCGACACACCCTATACCAGCCCGACACATCCTATACCACCCCGACATACCCTATACCACCCCGACACACCCTATACCAGCCCGACACACCCTATACCACCCCGACACAATATATACCAGCCCGACACAACCTATACCCCCCCCCGACACATCCGATACCACCCCGACACACCATATACCACCCCGACATATCCTGTACCACCCCGACACATCCTATACCACCCCGACACATCCTATACCACCCCGACACACCCTATACCACCCGACACATCCTATACCACCCCGACAGACCCTATACCACCCCGACGCATTATATACCACCCCGACGCATTGTATACCACCCCGACGCATTGTATACCACCCCGACGCATCGTATACCACCCCGACACACCGTATACTACACCGACACACTCTATACCACCCGACACATCCTATACCACCCGACACATCCTATACCACCCCGACACATTATCCACCACCCCGACACACCATATACCAGCCCGACACACCATATACCACCCCGACACAATATATACCACCCCGACACACCCTATACCACCCCGACACACCCTATACCACCCCGACGCATCCTATACCACCCCGACACACCCTATACCACCCCGACACATCCTATACCACCCCGACGCATCCTATACCACCCCGACGCACCCTATACCACCCCGACGCACCCTATACCACCCCGACGCACCGTATACCACCCCGACGCATCGTATACCACCCCGACGCACCCTATACCACCCCGACGCACCGTATACCACCCCGACGCAACGTATACCACCCCGACGCATCGTATACCACCCCGACGCATCGTATACCACCCCGACGCATCGTATACCACCCCGACACACCGTATACCACCCCGACACACCGTATACCACCCCGACACACCATACACCACCCCGACACACCATACACCACCCCGACACACCATACACCACCCCGACACACTCTATACCACCCGACACACCCTATACCACCCCGACATACCCTACACCACCCCGACACACCATACACCACCCCGACACACCCTATACCACCCCGACACACTCTATACCACCCGACACACCCTATACCAGCCCGACACATCCTATACCACCCCGACATACCCTATACCACCCCGACACAGCATATACCAGCCCGACACACCATATACCACCCCGACACAATATATACCAGCCCGACACATCCTATACCACCCCGACACACCCTATACCACCCGACACATCCTATACCACCCCGACACAATATATACCACCCCGACACACCCTATACCACCCCGACGCACCCTATACCACCCCGACGCATCGTATACCACCCCGACGCATCGTATACCACCCCGACGCATCGTATACCACCCCCGACACACCGTATACCACCCCGACACACCGTATACCACCCCAAAATACCGTACACCACCCCGACATACCATATACCACCCCGACACACCATACACCACCCCGACACATCATATACCACCACGACACACCCTATACCACCCCGACACAATATATACCTCCCCGACACACCCTATACCACCCCGACACTCTATACCACCCCGACACACCCTATACCACCCCAAAATACCGTACACCACCCCGACATACCATATACCACCCCGACACACCATACACCACCCCGACACATCATATACCACCACGACACACCCTATACCACCCCGACACAATATATACCTCCCCGACACACCATACACCACCCCGACACACCATACACCACCCCGACACACCATACACCACCCCGACACACCATACACCACCCCGACACACCATACACCACCCCGACACACTCTATACCACCCGACACACCCTATACCACCCCGACATACCATACACCACCCCGACACACCATACACCACCCCGACACACCCTATACCACCCCGACACACTCTATACCACCCGACACACCCTATACCAGCCCGACACATCCTATACCACCCCGACATACCCTATACCACCCCGACACAGCATATACCAGCCCGACACACCATATACCACCCCGACACAATATATACCAGCCCGACACAACCTATACCCCCCCCCCGACACATCCGATACCACCCCGACACACCATATACCACCCCGACATATCCTGTACCACCCCGACACATCCTATACCACCCCGACACATCCTATACCACCCCGACACACCCTATACCACCCGACACATCCTATACCACCCCGACAGACCCTATACCACCCCGACGCATTATATACCACCCCGACGCATTGTATACCACCCCGACGCATTGTATACCACCCCGACGCATCGTATACCACCCCGACGCATCGTATACCACCCCGACGCATCGTATACCACCCCGACACACCGTATACTACACCGACACACTCTATACCACCCGACACATCCTATACCACCCCGACACATTATCCACCACCCCGACACATTATCCACCAGCCCGACACACCATATACCACCCCGACACAATATATACCACCCCGACACACCCTATACCACCCCGACACACTCTATACCACCCGACACACCCTATACCAGCCCGACACATCCTATACCACCCCGACATACCCTATACCACCCCGACACACCCTATACCAGCCCGACACACCATATACCACCCCGACACAATATATACCAGCCCGACACATCCTATACCCCCCCCCCCGACACATCCGATACCACCCCGACACACCATATACCACCCCGACATATCCTGTACCACCCCGACACATCCTATACCACCCCGACACATCCTATACCACCCCGACACACCCTATACCACCCCGACACACCCTATACCACCCGACACATCCTATACCACCCCGACGCATTGTATACCACCCCGACGCATTGTATACCACCCCGACGCATCGTATACCACCCCGACACACCGTATACTACACCGACACACTCTATACCACCCGACACATCCTATACCACCCCGACACATTATCCACCACCCCGACACATTATCCACCACCCCGACACACCATATACCAGCCCGACACACCATATACCACCCCGACACAATATATACCACCCCGACACACCCTATACCACCCCAACACACCATATACCACCCCGACACATCCTATACCACCCCGACGCACCCTATACCACCCCGACGCACCCTATACCACCCCGACACATTATCCACCACCCCGACACATTATCCACCACCCCGACACACCATATACCAGCCCGACACACCATATACCACCCCGACACAATATATACCACCCCGACACACCCTATACCACCCCAACACACCATATACCACCCCGACACATCCTATACCACCCGACACACCCTATACCACCCCGACATACCATACACCACCCCGACACACCATACACCACCCCGACACACCCTATACCACCCCGACACACTCTATACCACCCGACACACCCTATACCAGCCCGACACATCCTATACCACCCCGACATACCCTATACCACCCCGACACAGCATATACCAGCCCGACACACCATATACCACCCCGACACAATATATACCAGCCCGACACAACCTATACCCCCCCCCCGAC